>NW_022900927.1:63822395-63881810 GCF_012274545.1 Fukomys damarensis
AAAAAAAAAAAAAAAAAAAAAAAAAAAAAAAAAAAAAAAAAAAAGTGTGCACATTCTTCATCCCCAGGCTGTGGCCACCGAATCAATAAACAAAGGTTTCTCTGGGGGAAGATGGGAGGAGCTGCACCACAGGCTCCTCCTGTAGGACTCAGAGATTGGCCTCTCTTTTCCTCCCGTGACTCGGGTGGACACCTGGCTGAGGGGTGGGATTGGGGCAAGGGACAGTGGTGCTTGGCTTCGTTCTTGTACTCTCCTTTGCTTTTGGCTGCACACACTGAGTGACGGCCCTGCTGGCTGTCCCGCCTTTCTCCGGGAATCCCGTGTTCGATTAGCCTTTGTGCTCCCCACCGAGGCAGCCTGACCTGGCCATGTGCACTCTAAAGCCGTGCAAACTCATACTCAGGCACTTGTCATTTTGGAACGGGGCCATTCTCCCTGTGACTCTTCTGCCTTCACCCGGCCTGCAGGGCACAGCTGCACTGGGCTTCCCAGCCTCGACGTCTCTTAGCTGCTTTGGCCGGCAGAGGGTGCTCCGGGATCTCCCTCCGACCAGGGTCACCTGGGGCCCAGGTGTCTTGCGAAGCCTCCAGCTTCCCTGAGTCCTGTGATCACTTCCTCCACGGAGGACCATGGTGGCACTGGCGTTTCTGCTGCACCCAGGAAGGGCCCCCGCTGCCTCCAGGCTGCCAGAGCCATCCCAGCCGCAGGCGTGCTTGGCTTTCAGTGTTGTGCCAGGGTGTGAAGTCTACACCCGGCTTTCTTTTCAAATTCTTTGACCTGGCGCTCTTCCTGCGCAGTCCTGCCTGTCCTTTCCTGCCCCTGCTGGTGCCTCCCACTGCCTGCTCCATTCCTTGGCTGGGTGTTGGTGTGGGTGGGGCTAATGCATGTGCAGAGGGGCAGTGGCGCACCCGAGGGCGCCCTCTCCGGTGGGACAGAGAGGCCTCTCCATGCTTCCTGAACACACGCGGTGTTTGAACTGAACGCAAGCTCGGGCGGCGGTCTAGACGATGCTGAGCATTCAGGCCTGTGCGCATGGCCCAGTCTCCACCTCAGCTCCAAGCCCCTGCTTCCCAGCCAGCCCACGGCTCTGTAGCAGGTCAGCCTGGGGTGGAAATGCGGTCCCTGTGTGGCTGGGGGTGGAGTCTCCTTCTTTGGCGCCACGAGGGCTCCCGTTGGCCACAGTCACTCTCTGGCTCCTTCCAGCTTTCCCCAGAGCCACATCGCTGTCCAGCAGGTTCCACCTCACGCCCCGAAATGACTGCTTTCCACGTGTGTTCACACACCTGCGAGGCTCTGATGCTTCTCCCGCCTTTATCCGGTTCCATTTGACCACCGCTCATAGAAGTGTAATCAGTTCTAGGTTAAATCTCTTCTTTTTTTTTCCTGCAATACTGGGGATTGGACCCAGGGCCTTCACACTGACCTACGTTCCCAGTCTTTAGAAAAAAAAAAATGCTGAGACAAGAAACAATACTCAAACTTACGATCTTCTGCCTTGGCCTCCCAGAATGCTTGGATTACGGTGTGTGCCACGTGCCTAGCCCCCACCCTGGGGTCAGGGGCTTTGGGGACCCCATGTTCGGGTAGTGACGGGGTTCGCGCTACCCACCAGCTGTCGGCTGCAGCCCTAGATGCCGTCTTGGCACCTCTTTTTCAAACCACTCCTGGAGTCATCCGTCCATCCCTCCATCCATCCATGCTTCCAAGGAGCAGGCGCTGAGCAGGGATGAGAGTGCCATGGTGTGTGTGTGTGTGTGTGTGTGTGTGTGTGTGTGCGCGCACCACACTCACCATGGGCACCCACAGTGGCAGGCAAGGAAGTGAGATCGGTAGTGAAGGCTTTGCACTGTGACTCTGTTTCCATAGAAGCTGGACCCCTTGGGAAACCATGAAGCGGGGTGACTTGTCCCAAGTTTGGGACGGAAACCCGGCCTTTCCATTGCTGTGATGGCCAGGATTGAAGGCTTATCCCCAAATTCGTAAGTTGGAATCCTGGCTCCCGAGTGAGAAGGTGTCAGGGGAGGGGCTTTGGGATGTAGTGAGGTCCTGAAGGGGGCGCTGTGTGAAGGGGATCCGTGCCCTTACTAAAGGGCAGCTCTCTGGCTGTCTTCCTGCTGTGGAAGGGAGGTATAACAAGACAGCCAGCTGTGCCCAGAACCCACCTCTGCTGCTACCCCGATCTTGTACTTCTCCTGCACTTCCTTCAGAGCCCAGAGAGGAATTTCTGAGTGTAGCAGCCACACAGGCTATGGTGCTCCACCCGGCAGCCCCTGACCGTGGTGGGACACTAGTTACTATTGTGCAGAGATAGTTTTCTCTGGGACAAACAGCCATTTCTGGAGGGGAGTGACGGATGAAGGCTCTCCACTGGCAAAAGTCCCTTGTTGCTAAAAATAGTTTGTAGATTAAGAAATGGAGGTGTTTTTCTACCCTGTGAATCCGGGTTGGTTTTACGATCTGGTTTGGCCAATGGGACAGGAGCAGCCATGATGCAGAAAGTCCTGAAAGGCATTTGGGAGTCAAGCTTTCTTGAAGGAGAATCTTACTGGAGCTGACAAGGAACCCGGGCCAGCCTTCTGGAGGAGGAGCAAGGCCCTGGGCTGTGTCTGGACTGTCCAGGCCCCACTGAAGGGGTCCGGATGAACCGCCCTGCAGACCCACGGAAACATGGGAGCAAGAAGCATGTGTTTGGCCACTAGGTCTGAGGAACCACTTGTTACACAGCAAGCGGTTATTGATGATGGCCAATGTGGACTGGCACGTGGTCTGACCTTATTGGGCAGAACACTGCAGTATTTGGAAATGTGATTTTGTTTCCCCTCCCCAGTTTCCTAGATTTCTAATAAAACAGTAGCCAAATCCATGTATGTTTTTCTTTTCAGAGCCTCTCACAAAGCACTCTTTCAATCATGCTTTTCAACTTGGAAAATGGAATACAAAGAACCTTCACTGTTCATATTTACCAAAGAAAATACAGCCATTCAGAGCAGCCAGTGTTTCCAAATGGAAAACAATCGGTGCTGAAAAACACCAGCAGCCACCGTGTGATCATAAATGTTCTGAGAGAGCAGGGCTCTGACCCCTGGCCCCACTGAATTTTCGGAGGAGCCGTTGAGGAGCTGATACAGCAGATTAAGTGGAAATGTGCTGAACGACCAAGGAAAAGCAAACCCAAAGGCAGTGCCAGCTCAGCACCTTCTGGCTGCTTCCTGGGAAAATATTTTCATAGTACATAGTTCTTAGCACCAACAAGGGGCTTGATAAATGTTTGTTGAATGAACAACCAAATACAGGAATGGTATGTGCTACTGTGCTTGAAGAAAATGTTTTTCCTTGCTGCCTGCACTGCGAGGCCTTGGATAGATCAAACTGCCATGGAAACAGAGGGTCTGAGTTTAGGAAGCCCTAAGACTTCCATCCCCGGGGCCCCGGGACCCCAGCCAAAGTGCAGGGCGGCTGTGTCTGTACACATCTCTCCCTGTTCAGGGCTTCTGTTTTCTCTTCTGAGAGTGACCATTTTGGAAGCCAATAGAAGGGACGTGGAGCTGGTGACACGGGGTTTACTTCCTCCCAGCCTCTCGCCAGCTGCTCCCCGAGCCTCAGTCTCCAGATGTACTCAAGGGAGACAGCAGTGCCCCTTGCGGAGTCCTCGGGAGAGCTAGGCACACAGGAGTGCTTCATAACGGGAGGCAGCGCGCAGACCGGTAAGAGCAGGAGGGCGGAATGTGTCCCACACTAGGGTCTCTCTTGTGCTTCGCCTTGTACTTCTGACTGATTCCTGTCGGTGAAATACTGGGGAGAGCCCCACTGCGCCCCGCGTCTCTGCATCTTCACAACCTCAAACTCTGTTTCCGGCTGCTCCTCCTTCCAGATGCCCGTGGGCACCAGCCGCGTTTCTCAAGCTGCCAAATTAAATTGAAGCTGCCTTTCCTTCCATATGTTTGTCATTCTGAAATGTTGTTTTGAGTATTTTCAGCTACCAAGCACACACGCTGCTCTGCCTTGTGTGTGTGTGTGTGTGTGTGTGTGTGTGTGTGTCACATTGCCGATGCCCACTTTGAGGCTTTTCATTATTCTGTGGCTTTTCACCCATTGGCTGCACCTCTTGATTGTTCCTCCAGTCCTTGGTCCGCACTTGCTGCAAAGGCTGTCCTCCCTTGTCCTGACACCCCAAGGGTGTCCCCGAACCTGACACACTCTTGGATGCTCTGCAGGTTGGAGTCCTCTGCTCACCCACCCTCCCCTCCAGCTCCGAGGCTGTACCTGCTGCCCCCCTGCCGCATGGCTCACAGGAAACCCTGCCTCTCTCCAGAAGGAAGGGCTATTTCCATTCCGGAAAGCTCTTTTGCCACCACAGTGCTGCTCCTTGCTCCCTGCAGGTGTTCTTGGGGGTCCGTCGTGCCCAGGGCCCCAGAGGGTCAGGGCATGGTGTGGCCATTGTGGTGAAGCAGCCAGGCTGTGAAGGATCGGCTCTAGGAGCCCTGGATGTGGGTCTAGGTCCCATTTCTTAGCCTTGGGGTCCTTTATCCGTGAGCAGAGTCCCAGTCATGCCTGCCTCGCAGAGTCACGGGCAGGGCCATGAACAGAGCGGGATTAGAACAGGCCCAGAAATGGCATTTGCTCAGAAATAGCTTTGTTTTCTCCCTGTCTGATGTGTTACTAAGACCTCCAGGTCAGCCGGGCTGTAACAAGACAGACTGCACCACAGAGGGGGCGTTGGAGGGGTGCAACAGGGCAGGGGACGAGAAGCACTCCAGACTCACAGCAGCGAGAAGCCACAGGGCAGGCAAGGGGGAGAACCTGCCAGACGAGCCAAGACAGATGGCGTGGAAAAGGTCACAGGGTCTGAGCCAGCTGAGGTCATTCTTCCCCTCTTTCCCAGAACTGGAGATTTCTACGATAACTTACACAAACTCCAAGTCTTTGTACAACTTACACTAAAGGGTTTGGGTGGGACCGTGGCTCAGGTACACAATGGCAGCCACCGCTAAGAATGTAGCCCATCAGAGAGTGGGTCCTAAATATCCCCTCCTCTCTCTTCCAACCTCTGCCGTCTAGAGGTTGTCAGAGGGAAAGAGGGCCTGGTATGAAGCCGAGGGGCGGCACCTCTTGGCACAGCAAGGCAGAGGAAGGTGGAGGATGGGTGTGGCAGAGTGGAGAATCGTGTCCTCTGTCACCTAGCAGCCGGTCACTTTGTGCAAAGCTCTGAGCTTCAGTTTCCTACAAAGCAGGCATTGAAGTAACCTGCTGGTCTACCACACAGGGCTGTCACAATATCCAGGCAAAGCACTGCGCATTTGCTTGCAGTGGGAGAGGACCTCTCTCTTCTTTGTGGTTATCTCTCTCGATTCCCCATGAAGCAGTCAGGGCTTAGGTGGAGGAGCCAGGGGACAGGAACAGGCACTCTGAGGGTGGGGCGAGTGGGTCTCAATGGTGGCTTGGCCAAGCTTTCCACCTGTGGGTTCCCCAGCAAGTGACTCAGCCTCTCTGAGCCACAGCCACATGTCTTGCTTTGTGTTTACCTCAAAGCAAACCCTGAGACACGAACTTGAGTGACGTGGTTAATTGGGAGCCGATCCTAGGATGCATGGAGACGGGTGAACGGTCAGTCAGGGAGGAAGGAGAGCCAAGAGTCGGGGCACTGATGGTGGACAGCCAGGTCTTAATTCTGCAGAGACCTCCGAGAGACCACAGGACGCATCCCTAGGCTGTTCCCCCACAGCCAGAGAATGCCACTGGGCAGGGACAGGCAGAAAGTCACACAGATGCCCTCTGAGGCGAGCTGGGAAGTTGTGTGACAGCAGCATCTGCTTTGGCGTTCTGGTTTGCATGATGAGGACCAGGCCCAGGTCACAGGGCAGCTGTAAAGCCTGGTGCGTGACGGGAGGGCTGCCTGTGTCCCCGGGGCTGGCCACAGGAGGCGTCCATTCGGAAGGAGGCTTTCAGACTAAGGCACGATTTGCATGTAGCAGACAGAGGCAAAGGGGACTCAGAGAAGGAGAGACACTTGTCCGAAATCGAAGGGACAGTTCCTAGCGGCCCAGTCAGCTTGGACTCTGCGTCTGCCCCTCCCTCCTGCTGTGCCTACTTCCTGTTAAGGGACTGCACATTTAGAGAGCTTTTGCCTCCTAATGCCTGCGAATCACCATAAATATCAAATCTTTGTACTTCCAGACTTGTGAGCTCAGATCTGAGTGGAATTGAGTCTCAGGCAGCTCTTCCTGCAGCCCCGGTGCTCACAGGCTCTGATCTAGATTTTTGTAGTCTCCTGGCGCCTCCTGTTCGGAGCTCGGCCGGGCCCAGTCCTTCATTAGGGATGCCTCCGTGTCTCTGCCTGTTCCAGGCAGCCAGAAGTCTCCAGACAAAATAAAATACTCCATAAAACACGGAGGGCATAAAACTCCAGACACCTCATGCACCAGGTTGCGTTTCCTTAAAAAAACAAATACTGGGAAACGTGCTCTTTGGTTTTCTGTGGCTATGCGTATAAGACCTAATAAAACACATGATTTAAAACACCGTGTGAGAGGTACACGGCGGCGTTTCCCCCACATTAACCAGTTTTCAGAGTACCTTTTGTCTTGTCTGTCTGTCTATACTGGGGGCTGAACCTGGAGCCGTGTGCAGTGACAGCACACTGTGCCACGGAGCTACACCCCATCCCAGATCATTTGGAAGCGCGAGGCTCTGTGTTACGGAGCAATCTCCGTGACCACATCTCCACAGCGTCTTTCCTTTTCCCAAATGGAAGCTGCTTACCCAACAGCAAGGTCCTATTTCCCAAGCCTTGCAATGGCCATTCAGCTTTCTCTCTGTGGATTCGACTCTATGAGGCTTCTCGTAGGCAGGGAATCAGACGGTATGTGGCTCATTTCACCCAACACAACGCTTTCAAGTTTCATTTGGATTACAGAATGTGTTAGAATTGCCTTCCTTTTTATGGCTGAAGAATATTTCCATGCGTTTATTGATCCACCTGCTGAGGGACATTTAGGGTGCTTCTGGCCTTTGGCTGCTGTGAGTGAGGCTGCACAAATATGACTATGTAAATATCTGTTTGATTCCTGCTTTTCATTTTTGGAGGGATACAAATCGAGAGGTGTAATTGCTGGATTGTAAGGTAACTGCATCTTTAATGTTGCTATTGTTTTTTTTTTTTGCCGAATGCCCATACCATTTTCTTTGGAAGTTGCACCGTTTTATACTAACACCAACATAACCAATTCATAAAGGAGAAAATAGATGAACTGGTGCTAGAATAGCAGGTGATGCCTCCAGATGCAAATACGGGAGCGGAGCTGTGCGGAGATTCGCCGCGCTGGATTCAGTGAACCTCTGCCCCACAGCCCCCGGGGGGGGCCACAAGTGCACGGAGTGAGGCAGTTTGAAGGAAGGGTGCTAGAATTTAGGTTTCTGCTCTGTCATCCCCAGAGATCTGGACGAATCTCTTTCAAGTGAATTTCTTCATGTCTAAAATGGGGCCCTGTAGCACATGTGTGTGACCATAGAGTCCGGACTTGCTGCTGAGCTTGCCAAAGCCTGAGATGTTACTCCTACTCTCATGAGTCAGATGGGGCCCTCCAGAGTGGTACAACCAGTGGGACAGATGGGACAGAGATTGGTTTTAAGGAATTTATTCACGTGGTTGTGAGGAGAGGCATATCTAAAAGTTGTGGGGCAGACTGCTGTGCTGGTGTTGAGGTGCAGGAGATGACACCCCAAAGTGTGGTGCTTTGATGTGCTGGGCTGGAGAAATGCCCCAGAACTCAGGTCTCTTTGGCCTCCCCCCACCACATCTCTGGTCATCTTTGGTCCTCTTTTTCTCCCTGAAGCATAGCAGGGTTGTTTCAAGTTTCCTTATCTAACTAAAGATGGATCTTTCAAAGTGAACACAATTGTCTTCAATTCTCCACAGGAAAGTCTAGTCACCAAGGAGCACAAAACCCATTTCACAGGAGAGGTTGAAGTCAACCCCACACTTGTGAGGTAGGAGATTGGGGCAATTGTGACTGGCTGGACAGTGAGGTGGGACCTGTCAATCACAGACAGCTGTCAAATCACAGCATTGCAGGGCATCTACGAAGCTCTATGTGGGACAATCTGGTTCTGAATTCAAAAAAAGAATGAGACAGTGGATGTTGGCTTTGTTGCTACTGCCCTCTTGTTCTTACAGTGGCCTGTCCAGTGTGTAGAGCGAATATTCTTTTTTTTTCCAGAACACTTCTTTAGCTTCTTGAGTACTTCTTTGTTTATCTTTCCTTATTTTACCTTTAAAAAGATGGTAAACTTTGATGCTCATCAGTTGTCCCATGCAATTCTTTGAATGTGGTAGCAACACCCTGGGAAGGACTGCTGGCCACCACACTGTGCAATACCCCCTGCATCCCAGAGGGCCCTTGTCTCAGGGCTCTGTTCTCTGGATTCATTCACTTTTCCCAAAATCATCTATGCCCCCTCTAAAGTGTCCACAGCCCCCACTTCTCTCTCCACCATGGAGTTTAAGCCTAAACCATCCAGCCCGTCTTTGGGTTTCACATTTTATGTGGCTCCCGTTCCCAGGTTACTGAATTCACACCCTTCTCTCCTGTTACTCTGCCTGCGGTCAGTGTTTCTGCAGACTCGTTTGTCAAACCTTCAGAGGGAAAGACCTCATGGAGGACTTCTGTGCTTCAGTCTTGATACAGATCTCCTTTAAGAGAAACCTTACTTTTGCTCTTATGGTGGTTGATGGCTTGGATGAGGTCCAGTGTTCCTTTAGTTAGAGCCGCCTGATTGCCGATGTCAGTCACATCTGCAAAACGCCTTCACAGAAACATCTGGACAAGTGTTTGATCGGCCATCTTGGCACCATAGCGGGGCCAACATAAAATTTAACCTGCACCTTCTGGACACATGGAAAGGCAGACACGTGAAGACTCCCATCCATGACCAGAAACCGGGACACTGGGGGTCTCCCTAAGCCGAGGACTTACCTCCTTCTTTGGCAAGCTGGCTCCCAGGGCACAGTCCTACTCATCACACAAAAGTGTCCCTGCCGAAGTTGGCAGCATCATCTCCGGCTGAGTGGGGTTCCATTGTCACCTAGATGCCCCAACTGCAGCTGTGTGTATCATTTGTATTTCTGTGTTTTGTTACTATAGTAAAACACCTGAAAAGCAGTTTATCGAGCTCATAGTTTTGGAAGTTGAAGAACAGGGTGCCAGCTCTGCTTGGCCCTGGTGAGGACCCCTTGGCTGGGTCACAACACAGCAGAGATGCGGAAAGGAAAACATCCCACGAGCAGAAGAAGCAAGGAGCCTGGATGGCCTTGCTTGCTCACCTACCCTTGTGAGAGCTGACTGGTCCTGGGAGAACCGCATTAGTCCCTTCCAAGGGTGGCGTCCTTGGTGACCTGACCACCTTTGTTGGTCTCATCTCTTAGAGGTTTAGCACCCTTACCAACCAAACTCCTAGCACATGAAACTCTGGGCCACACGCAAGTTGGTGTGAGAGGTGCAGGCGGAGAGGCAACCTTCCTTGCCAGCATTTCTCTGATGGTCACTGACCGCAAGGCCTTGGCTGTGTCCACCTTCCCTGGGAGCAGACCCCTGGACTGCAGCTAAGCATGTGGAAGAGACAGCTTCTCACTTGCCCCTGGGTTTGCACTCATGTTTGCTGTCTCTGTGCACCTCTTGCCCCCTCCCCAGAGCTAAGCACAGTCCTACTCTGGCTGGCTAGCTGCAGGTATTTTATAAACCTCACTAATATTTCCCCGAGGCCTGGTGGTGCCAGGAGAGGCTGGAGTTCACCTGAGCTGCCGACCTTCAGTCCTTGCATGGGCCTCATGCATGGACATTACAGTTTGCTTCTCTGAGCTTTTGACCTTGGCCCCAAGAGCACGTATGGGATCGGCCTGTCAACTGCCCGCTTTCTCCTCTGTCCCCCTAGAAACCCAGGACACGGGAGCGCTGTCTGCCCCAATGCAAGGGAAGCTTGGTGCATGGCAGCCGGGCAGGAGACCGTGAACTTTGGCTGGAGGGCAGGGTAGGTGAGCCAGCTGCTTGGTTGTAACGCTCCACCTCCTTGCCTTCGGCTGCCGCCTGCCTGGGTCGGGTCCTCTCTGTGCTCCTCTCTCACCGGCCCTGTTCCCTGGGAACTGGGCAGCCACAGGGCCTCTGTGCCATCTGTCCCCCGGTGTCCCTGAGACTGTGAGGCCCTTCCGCCTCCTCTGCGCCTCCCTCCCCGACTCTGTCCCAGGGCATCGTCCTCAGACGCCAGGCCTCAGAGCAGCAGCCGCCGGCCCCGGGCTGTGGTCCCTGCCTCCCAGCCCTGCTGCCCAGCTCACAGCCGCTGCCGCAGTGACCTCTGCCCGGCGAGTGTCCCTTATGGAGCACGTCCCCACACCGGTCTCTTCTCGTCCCACTGGGAGAATCGGTGCGTAGCTGCCGCGCGCGTATTTGAGCCCCCTTCACCGCTACAGCAGCGTCGGCCGAGAGCGCCCGCTGTGCAGGTGCGGAAGAAGCCACATCCCTTGCTCACCTTTATCCGGCCAGGAGCTGAGCCCAGTCCTGCCCGTTTCAGGGCATCTCCCCACCCATGTGTGGGCCCCGCGGCCTGGGCTCCGCTGTCCTCTCTTGCAGAGGTGGGAAGCAGGCGTCTCAGTCCACTTGGTGCCCGGCCTGGTCACCGATACAGGATGATCGGCTCCGGATTCTGGAGCTGGGAGTCCAAGGACGTTGTTCTGGCATCTGGAGCAAGTCCTCGAGCTCCAGGAGAGCACAGTGGAGAGAAAAGGAGGCTGGAGCAGGAGGGGCAGGGGGCCTGACTCAGCTTTCTCCTACTGCCGTGAATAAACCCGAGGCCTCAGGTGCGCTAGACAAGTGCTCTGCCGCGGACCGGGGCTTCGATCGGACCCCGCAGCCGCAGCAACCCTCGACTTCTGTGCTGGCAGCCTCAGTCCCTCCGCGGCCGGTCCCAGGCAATTCCATCTTAGGGTGGGTATGGGCGGTGCATCCCCCAGGGCACCGGGCCAGGACGGAGGTGCAGGGCGCTGGTCCGGGCCGAAAGAGGGCTGCAGCGACCGCAGAGCCTCGCTGGGCCTTCTGCCTTCTGCCGACTCCTGGGCTCAGCCACTGGCTGCTGGTTCAGCCCGCAGGAGGGGAGGCTTCGGCGTAAACGCTGCAGCAGCTGAGGCCTTGGGTCAGCCGCACCCTCCAGCCAGGCCTCAGCAGGGAGACCTCATCAGCCGCAAAGGCGCTCTCCCTTCCTTACCTTCCACTGGCAGGCAGATGAAAGGCGAGTGTACTTCAGGGTGCAGCTGCTCGCATCGCCAGCTCCCTTCCAGGGAGGCGATGAGATCCAGGGTTAGCAGGGCAGAGAGCGCCGCTCTGGGCTCAAGTCCCGAGTCTGCGGCTCGGTGGTGATGTGGTCTCGGACAAGTTCCCTGAGCCCTCTGGGACACAGACTTCTCCTCTGAAAATGAAGATAATGATAGCTCCCAGCCTCGTGAGGTTGTGAGGGTGAAGTGAGGTAATGCATGCGAGGCAGCGGGACGCAGTGGCTGCTGACTACACACGCGGGTGTAATCGAAGGGTTCTGGCACCGGCTTCTCTCGGAATGGGCCATGCATGACTGTGGCCTGCAGGGGGCAGCATCTCCACACGAATCCGGCTCAGCTCTGCCCTGTGCTGGCCGGACTTTCCAAGTTCAGGGCAGCAAGAAACAAGGTAGGCAGTGCACATTCAAAGGCCCAGACGGCAGAAAGAACCAGAAGAGACACAGATGGCAAGGAAGAGAGGGGACGGTTGTTAAAAACAGCATTCATTGGTGGGTGGCTGCAATATAAGAGTCTAGAGGAAAATACCAAGAGTTAAAGATAAGAGCCCAGCGTAAGAGGAGTGTGACCACGGAACGCTTCTGGCTGAGAGTGACACTCGGCTCTCTTTGGGCATGCGGTAGGGGGGTGTCCTGGGATCTGGTGACCCAGGCCCTTGGCTTTTCTTGTGATTTGTGCCAGAGATGAAGACAGCCAGGAAGCAGGGTGAAGGTCAGCGATCAGAGCGGAGTAGCTGTGGGTTTCCAGGACCCTGCTCCCTGACGCCAGCTCGTTCCCTCACTGCGTAGCTGGCACTTTAGGTCATGGAGCCATCACTCTGTGGAGTCAGTCCACCGCTGGAGCAGACAAAGCAAAGGACCAGTGAGCGTCACCGTCATGCCGGCCAGCCCTGGTCCCCTCAGATTTGCCCCATGCTACCCTGCAGGCCATTTTTCTAGCTTCTCTGGCATTGTGGATAAAGGAAGGCATTGTCCCATATCTGCAACGTGTCCACCACGTGGCCATTAGTGACATCTGGGACCACGATCAGCAATCACTGAATACCAAAAGCCCCTCCTGCTATTTTCCACAGAGACTCTGCGTGTACAGACACATGGTTTCATGTTATTTCTGACCTCAGTGCCTAAACCCCTGCCTCATTCTGTGCATAATATTCTGAAGCCTTCCCTTCTCACCAGGCCTTGGAGAATTCCCTGTGTTACACGTGGAAGCTGACCTTATTATTCCCATGGGCATGCATAGTACTAGAGTGCCAGAATTCGGAGTTTTATTGTCAGCATCTCCCTCTAAACATTAGGTCTGCAGGTGCTCTACGTGTGTACCTTGCTGTCCATTTCTGTAAGTGGACACTCAGAAACAGAACTGCCAAGTTACAGGGGTGAGTGTGTAGAATTTTGAAAGAAGGAGTCACTCCCAAAGTCTGTCCCTCCTTCTTCCTCTCTTTAACTTGGGCCCTCAGATGACAGAGAGGGTCCCACACCTAGAAAGCACTGACCGGAGCAGCGTGTAACATGGAGGTGGAAAACAGGTACTACACCCAGTCTTCCCTCCCCGCATGACTTAGGTGACCTCGGACGAATCACTGCACCTCTAAGACAATGTTCTTAGTTGTAGGATGGAACTAAGAGTTGCCCTAATGCCCAGACAGTTATAATTAAATGAGTGAATATCTATAACACACCCAGAGCAGGTGCCCAGGGGGTAGCAAGCGCAGGCCCACTGTGACTGTGTCCCAGCTCCTCTGGTCTGGGACCCATGGGCCCTGGGCTTAGCTGAAGGAGTGGGGTGCATAGGGCTCATGAAGCCAGAGGAATGAATCCCACTAGTAGATTCTGTTGAGAAACATTCAGTAGTTTAATTGATAAGCACCTAAACTATTTCACTATGGAAATAAACAGATGCATTATGGAGAAGGCAAAATTAGCATAAAATTGAAAACATAGATAGAACTTCAGAAATGGAGGGCAGCCAGGGGACAGACACTTCGATCCTTCCCTGCCTACCCCTTATAGGTCGATTATTCAATAGGAAAAGGCTGAGTAATTACAGTAACTCATGTGGTTTGCTTTCCAGTTTCTTGGAAATAATGATTGTTCTCAGCAAGGAAACCCAAATTATTTTTACAGGTACCAGTATTGATGTTTTAGCAAATCAGTGAACAGATGTTATGTGAAGCCATCACTTTTTAGAGCTGTGTAAACACCTGGGGCTTAAATACCCAGGTAGTTAGAGTCATCCTGGATCTCCGATCTTGCAGAGCCACTTGGGAGAGACTGGAACCATCCAGGAAAAAATTCTCAAATTTTCAGACTCTACAGGAATCTGTAAACTTTATACCTCGTTTATTCTTTCACTCACTGTCCCTTTGCTCCATCTTTCTGTGGGGTCCTTATTTAATATACACCACACTGCAATAAGTAAAAAATTTAGTGCTCCCCACCAGCTATTGGTGTGAAATAAAGATGTGACTTCAAGTCTTGACTTAGCTGCTCAATAAGGACATGAAGTTGGGCAAGCTATTTAATCTCTTAAAGGACTGTTTGCCTCAGCTGCAAAATTAGGATCATTTCTCTTTCAGATAGGGATCTTTTTGTTGCAAGTGCTAAGAAACGGCACTCAGAGTACAGTGGAATCTACTGGTTGTGTTTTTTTTGTTTTTTTTTTTTAGTCATTTTTGATTCAGGATTCAAAAAGTCATCCTAGGACTCAATTTTTCCTTTTCCATCTCAAGTCTTCTGATTTTATTGCACCATCAGACTTCGAGATGGTGCCAAGGTGGTAGTAGTTGGCCCATTACCTCTATCCATCAGATTTGAAACCCAAAGGAAAGCCAGCTTGCCTCTGTCCCAGAATGCCTAGCATGAGTCTTGCTGGGTCTCTTTGAAGGTGATTGGGTCCCTTGCCTACCCCTGCACCAATCACAAGGACTAGGGGATGGGAGCTGCTGATTGGCTTAAGGTAGGTCACATAACCCATTCATGTGCTCCATGGCTTAGCTGTTTGTGGGAGGATTTTGATCAAGGCCAAATTGTCAGATTCTCTAGAAAAAGAAAGAATAGATGGTGGAAGGCAAATGGCAAATGTCTGCTCTCAGATCACGTCTCTGACAGGTTTGCAGTGGGGATAATGAGGTGAAAGGCAATCACGAACGGCCCGGCTATCTAGCAGAAGTGACACACGGGGGTGATTAATGTCAGTTTTCTGCTTTCGACTTCCCTCTGGCAGTACTTTAGCTGCTGCTGCTTTCTCTTTCTCATTTTTGAAATTCTTGTCCACATTGTATTAATTCCCCAATTACTATTTTATTGCCATAGATTTGGTCCACTGTGCTCGGCTGGGAGGTGACAGAAAGATCGCGTCCTGGTAATTATATCATATCCAATCCCCACAAAGCGTCCTGGCCCCAGAATCGGGTCCCGAGCTGCACTCGCTTCTGCTCTTGGGCCCTGCAGGTCCGTCAGGGGCCAGCATCGCTGTGATGCTGTGTTCACCTTCGTGCTCACCTGACGCCTGGTTGCCCTGACCTCACCTGCTGTCCTTAGCTTCGGTCCTCTTCCCCTGCACCCCACATGAGGGGGGCTCTGGAGTCCGGCTCCGGGTAGCACAGTCAGTTATAAGCCTCCCGAGCTGCATGGACTTGGGTCACCAGCTTCAGTTTACTCATCTGCAAACCACACTGTGTTATTTTCATGCATATTTTTGATTCAAATCACACCTCCCCTGGGTAGAGCCTCTGCCCTTGGGTGGCGAGTCCTGCCAGTGTCATCTGCTGGGCTGCCCACCTCAAGCATTTCCCCTGTCCCATTTGGCTCTGATTTATGATTCACCTCTCTCTTCCTCCCCTCTTCCCCCCCAGCAGTGGATATTTTGGATTTAGAGGGTGTCCACCCGCTCTGCAGAATGCTACTTTCACACCTATAGAATAATCGTGTTGCCTGACAGTCACTGCTGTCGCCCTGCTAATCCTCCCAGCTCTGCGATGTGTAATTAAATCCTCCTCCTCTCCATGCTGCCTGCTGTGTCCCACTCTCAGATGCTGTCTGTTTGCTCCTCACCTTCCAGTGACCCCTGCCAGGGCTGCCTAGGAGCCAGATGCCGGCCCGGTGAGCAGAGGCATCCGGTGAAATCACCAGCTTGTGGATGGAGCCCGTGGTACCTGGGACGGAGCGACCCCCATGCTGTCTTGATGGCTGGCAGCAGAGTGACAGGAACAGGGAATGCTGCTAAGTGGCACCCTCTGTCCACCTGGACAGTCACTAGGGACAACCACGGGCGGTGATTTACATTAAAATTAATTACAATTCAAATTTCAACTCTTGAGTTGTACAACCACATGTCAAGCGCTCAACAGCCACTTGGGGCTCCTGGCTTCCCGCTTGGACAGCAGTTTCACCCCACAGAAAGTGATGCGGAGCAGCGCTGCTCCGCAGTCGGGGAGCAGGAGTAGGGACACGGATATGTGCCAGGGCCGCCGAGGGTGTGGAGAAGGCCCTGTCCCCTCGGCCCCCGTGGCAGTGTCCACACCGAGTGGCACTCCCCTCGTGCTACACAGAGAGGGGATCTCAGCTTTCTGGCAAGGCAAGTGGAGGCCCAGGAGACCACCTGGCACCGAAATAGGTTTATCTCACTCAACTTCCTTGGGAGACAATACTGATTCTACTTTGTAGCTAGGACCTGAGCCTCAGAGAAGGCAGTCTGGCTGGAGACTCTTTGTACTACTCCAGGCTGCCTGGAAGTTGGGCCGCAGGGACCGAGGGCTGGGAGGGCGCTGTCTGAGCTCCTGGCAGGAAGCTGGCTGGAATCCAGTGGGGCTCAGACGGGGGCCGAGCTACCTCTCCCCCTGCCCTAGCTCTGTGGGCGAATTAGACACCTTCGCGTGCACGCAGATGCAGTAGGTGAGGCATTCTGCAGATGCAGACACCATGCCCCAAGTCCTCTGAGGGAGGACTGCGCAGCCGTGCCTTGGGTCACAGACTGTGCGCTGTCCCACGGTCCCTCCATAAGTTCCACTCTCGTATGTGTTAGTCCGCGATAGCTGAGTGATCTCGCTGGGTTGCGGTTTCCTCTGTAAAGGAGCGTGATGGGTGGCAATCAGCAGCAGCATCATTACCTTCATGGCCTCGGGTCCCGACACTGTATTTGGCATAAGCAGACCCCCAATGAAAAGGAACAGGATGGAATAGGTTCATGAGGGCTGGAGAACGGAGGGCTGGAGCAACGGTCTACGAGGATGAAAAGGAGACCCATTCAGGCTGTGTTAGGGAGTAATTACATAGGTGGTAAGACAATTTACTCCCCACCCAAATCATTAGTCTGGTTTTGTATTGTAAACGGTGTGCAGTATCCATTTACTATAAAAATCACCACTTGAAACCGTCATTTGGTGACCACTGGATTTATCAGTGTTAGAGTCTGTAGTTACCTAATTATCTACTTGGCTCAAGCTGGAAATTGTCAAAGTATTGCCTTCTGAGTGGGGTGATGTGTTATATCTATACATACAGAGTGGTTCACGACCATTTACTTTAATTCAGCTAAGTGCTTTTGAAAATATTCACTTTCCAAATAGTCAAGCAAAAACTGAAATTAATTATCTGCGTAGGCCTAAGGCTGGGCACTTGGAAGCTTCTCCAGGTCTGGCCGGGTCTGCAGTCAGCCTGCTTGGTGAATACTGGCAGAGAGACAATTCCATCCTGTGTGCATAGCTCAGATTACGTTCAGGGCCGGAGATCCTGCGGCCTACCATGCACAGCACTGTCAACAAAGACCACCAGAGCCAGTTTCTGAGAGGGTTTTACTCACTGAATCATGCAGCCTGGTGGACCTTGCTAGAGCACTGAACTTCTCAAAGGTTGGATTTTCTTATCGTGGGTCCTTCTGTTCAGTGGTTGGGGTGGAGAGCTAAGGATGGAGGCCACAAACTGTGCTTCCCCCGAGTGGGGTGTGCCAATATGCACTCGTGGTGGAGACCACCTGTGCCCGTCTCGGTGTCTGTCTGTTGTGTCACTCAGTCCCGTATGTTGTGTGCTGGTGTGCACTGCCTTTCGTGAGGGAGCCTAGATGTTTAAAAAGCATATTCACCAATCACATGACCCAAGAAGCAGGCGCTCAGCACTGACCTCTGAGCCCCCTGTCCTGAGACGGGGCGCTGGCTGCTGACCGCAGGTCTTTGTGTTGGCCACTGCCTTGTGGTTTACCTGATGGACCAGACCTGCTTGCTTGTAGGGGTCTTAGCCAATCTCTGAGTCTGTGTTGCCTTTCATCTTTCCCAGTCCAGCCACCATGGGCTCCCGCTCACAGGGCTTGTTGTTTTGGTTTCTTGAGCCTTTTAGTGGTCTGTTCTCCTTTTCCAGCGCTTGGGGTGACTTTGCTTTTCACAGCTTTGTACTCAGGTGAGCCATAGAGACATTCTAATCTGCAAAACACCAAGTGGACGAAACAGCCTTTCTCCAGTACTTTTTATATCATTATGGAAAGATAACTATGAGCTCTGTCCTAAATCAGCCCATTTCTTCCATCCACCCATCCATCCATCCAGGTTAATTTAGTACCCATCACATATAAAGCATGAGAGAGAGAGAGAGAGAGAGAGAGGGAGGGAGGGGGAGAGGGAGAGAGAAAGCAGGGAGGAGAATGTGTGTTAGGTTGGTCAACCTTATTCAGCTTTTCTGGGATGGAGAGATTTGCCAAAACTCAAGAGTTTTGATGCTAAAACTTGGGAAGCCTCAAGAAAATATGGAGAAAGTGTGTGTGTGTGCGTGTGTGTGTGTGTGTGTGTGCGCGTGCTCGTATGGACTGGCACTTTGAGAAATTCTGGCACCGAGATATAGGATGAGTTGCAGTGGAGAGGAGACTGATCTGGGAAAAACGCTGTAGTGCTTCACATTTGAGGAGCTGAAGCCGTTTCCTAGGAATGGGAAAGAGGTGGAAAGTCATCAGGGATCGTAAAGCAAAACCCAACGGGACCTCTGAGCGGGTCAGGCGCACCCTCATTGCTGCTTACGTTCACCTAGGCTCAAAGCAAAAGGGAAGCAGAGTCTCGCGGAAATTCTAAGGGTTTCTAAGCAGTGTGAATATTTCGTTCCACTGTTCTCTCACCCTTCAGGGATCGTTTTCTTCCTCGGTGTTGGGAAAGGAATGTGGGGTGTGAATGGGGATCGGGGTGTCTCCTCTCGGCCCTGCGCGCCTCTGCTGACTTGGTCGTGTCTGTCCCCTGCGAGAGCCACAGGACACAGAGCCCCTGCTGGGACGCTGCTCTGCTGCTCTGGGGGCTCCGGAGACGCAGGTGGGCTGCGGCGTCCCGTGCGAATCCGCTGTGCTGGGAGTGGGGCGGCCACTGGGGCAGCACTGGATGGGGAATAACCAAGGGAGCATTTACAGACGGTGTGCGAATCACCAAGTCTCACCCTGGGGACACCTGCCCGGAAGTGGGACTCCTCACCGCTGGCCTGTGGGCGTCCCGGCCTCCTGACAGCAGCCCTTTGTCTCAGGCTGAGGCCTTTCTGAGGATGGTTTCTCTCTGCTGTGCTCCACAAAACCTCTTCTCCCTTAGGATGGGCCCCTCCTCTCCAAGAGGCACATTTCTGGTCCGAGTGACTCATCAGGTGTGGTGTGTGGGGCCCCTTCCGCGGCGGCGTGGGCCACAGGGGCTGCTCTCTGCTGCCCGCTGCAGTCTGTGAGGCTGGTTGGACGTCGGAGGTCTCCAGGTGGACGAGAGCCGGGACTTTGCCTCCTGCTCTTCGGATTGTCAGCCAGCTGCTGGAACCCTGGAGCCATCTACCCATTACTTTCTCTCTCTCTCTTCCTCCGCCCCTGACTGTAAATTCTCAGAAACAAGATGGTCAAAACCCACAAGGTACCAGGTGGGGGCAAACGCCTGTACTCCCAGCACTCTGGGAGGCTGAGGCAGAAAGGTTAACAAGGGCGAGCACACCCTGGATGACTTAGTGACTAAGCAAGACTCTGGTTCAAAAAAAAAAAGGGAATACAAAAGGAAAAAAGAAGAAAGGGAGGAAGGAAGGAAAGCAGGACACAGGAAGGGAGGGAGGGAAGGAAGAAATAAAAAACAAGGGCTGCAACTGGGGCTGTAGCTCAGTCCTAAGTCTCTGAGTTCAATCCCCAGCACCACACACATGTGCATGTACACACACACACACACACACACACACACTCAGGTCAACAAACAAAACAAACCAAGACCCCTCAGACCACCATCACCATCAACCCCAAGTCACAACTTCCTCTTGACTGGCTCCTCTTCTACAACTTACTTTTAAACCATCGCCTCTCCAGCTTCCTGAGAACGAGGGATACGCCTGTGCTGAGCCTTCCAAAGACAGAGAGAAACTTTGGAATGACCCCTAACAGGAGCCTCTTTGGTCCTCAGGACCATTTCCCTCCCATCGTCTCCCCTCCTGCTGGGAGAGGAAGCTGGTTGGGTTCATTTTTCCAGATTCATAATCACAGTCATTTACCTTTATTACATCCTCTCAGATCTGATCTTGGAGAATCAGAGTACTGGTCTTGTTAGAGACTTGTTTAGATGTTTTGGGTCCATGTTCAACCATCAAACTTGACATCATCCTCCAAACATACTGCAGTGGCCGCTTACATGGCTTTGAGTTTACCAACAGCACAGTTAATGTGTGTCACCAACAGAAGCAAATAACACAGCTGTTTAGAGAAGTGGGCCCTGAAATTTTCTCAGTGGGAAACTTCCAGTGACTACAGAGACACAGGCACAGCTATTCTGAGAAGAACTCTCTGTTTAATCTCCAGCTCAGAGAGCCTTTCTTGGCCTAGGGCAGAGTTTTGTTTGCAAGCAAGTTTAGGGTAAGTATCAAACTCAGAAAAGGCTGGAGTCGGGATGTGGTTTTCACTTTTGCTCTGCTGGAACCCTCCCTGCTCACACTGGAAGTTCAGGGAGTTGATCTGTCTCTGTGGAAGTTTTGGCAGTGAAAGGAAACCTGATCTCTGTGTAAGTGGCAGTCATGGGTGGGCCGAGAGCGGCTACTGTACATTCAGAGAGGAGTTCATTACGCTGGGGGCCTCCTGGGGCCCATGGATGGGTGACCTCTGAAATGAAAGCATAACCAGAAGATAAGGCTTTACGCATGATCGACAAGGCTGTTTCTGTTGATCTTCACGATAGCTAAAGTCAAGAGCACTTGGGGCTGGAAAGTCAGGAGCAGCATGACCAGGGAGGCCACCCAATGTCTCAGTCATACCATGCGACTGATTCTTGGCTTTGTGAAATTCTTTAGCAAATCTCTTGCGATTTTTTTTCACTGTTCTCTTTGCTAGGAATAGTTTTTGGAATGTTATCTTTTCTGGAAAACAAAAGACAAAAAACAAAAAAATAAACAAACAACAACAACAAAAAACCGGCTGCTGTTTTTGAAATTATCACAATGAACTGCTGATTGGGTAGGTAGCTGGAAAATCCCAGTCAGAACCATGCTGGGAACCCTGAGTGTTGGGAGGGCTGACAGTTTAGTGAGACTCTGACTTTGATATGGGTTGTGGGGCTGGGGCTAGAGGAGAACAGTGCCTCTGCTGTTTGCACTTCTGGGAGCATCCTTTCTGTCTCTCCTTTTCCTACTGCTGGGGCTGACCTGAAGGTCTTCACCCTGAGCTACATGCCCAGCCTTTAAATTAAAAAATTGGAACAGGATCTTACTAAGTCACTAGGTTTCCCAGATGGGGCTTGAACTTGCAATTGTCCTGCCTCAGCTTCCCAGAGAGCAGGAATTACAGGTGTATGCCACGAAGCTCTGCTTTGGAAGCATCTTCTTAAGATATAAAAGCTACTCTGACCTCATTACTTAACTGTTTTTATTGCAAATCGATACTTTAGTTTTAGGTTTCAAATCAATCATTTAAAAAGTTATAACTTTTTTCTTTTTGAACTACTGTAGTAGTCTGCTCAGGTAGTTGTAACCAAATAACACAGGCAAAGGCCCACCTGAGTTTCTAGGGAGGGTCTTCAGCTGTCCTCTGGGGCCAGAGAAACCCTGACACCGTGGGTTACCCACATACACTTTTAGATGCTTTAGATTTTTCTCAGGAAGCTCTGAAACTACCCCCAAAGACAGAATGTCCTGTTCTGCAGGAACGTGGAGAACAAGAGCTCATGGAGCTGTGGGGCAAACTGCATATGGTTGGCTGTGCTTTTCGGGATGCTGTGGACCCTGTCATGCTTCTGAATATGTTGGTGGCTCTGTGCTGTGTCGTGGACGTTGTTGGAGTCTACAACCACAAACTCAGATATGGTCTTTACAGAAAATCTTAACCAACATCCTTATGGTGTCCAACAAGGTGACAGCGTGATTGCAAAAAGCCCTTAATGATTTAACACCAAACATTTGTCATGTGAAAGGGTAATCAGCTTGGAAGGAGTCAGAGTCTTTACCACAAGTTTATCCCATTTCCTTTTTTTTTCGGTCCCGGGGATTGAACTCAGGACCTTGCACTTGTCTGGCAGGTGCAGTGCCACTGAGCTATATCCCTGGTCCCTTCCATTCTATTTCTTTAGAAGCTGTAGTGTTGGACCAACAGATCATGCTTGGTTAGATAGTGAAAATCCACAGAAGTTTACCGAATCCAGGGGCGATGGACCCATTCTATAAGAACCTACAAGACAACAAATCTTTAAGATTTGGTCTTGGAATGGTTTTAGATTTTTTCATGGCAGCCTTCATAGTCACTGATTTTCTCATAATTTGCAAGCATTTATTCCTTTGATTACTGCCTCCTGTTCAAGTGAATTTATTACTGTCCTTGGAAGCATGTTATCGCTTGTATCTAGATGTCCTCTCAAAACCTCATGTGCACATAAGTGGGGCTTTTTAGAGGTGGCTGGATCTAGAGTGTGTGAATATGGATAACAAGGGTGATACTGGATGAGTCCACTGATTAGTGTAGCGCAGTTCTGGGTGTGGCTGAATGGATTTACTGAAAACAGAAGCTCCATCCTAAGTGTGAGTGGCACCAGCCAATAGACTTGTAACCCCAATGGAATAAGGAAGCAAAGGGAGGACACCTGCTACCCTTTCCTGCTTCCTACTTTTTGCCTCTCTGCCATGGACTGTTTCTCCTCTGCGATGCCTCTCTGCCGTGCCACCCTGCCTTGGAGCCAGCTATGGGCAGAAACTGCTACAAACTCTGAGCTCAAATAAACTTTTTCTCCTTTCACTTGTGGGTGTTGGGTATTTTGAGGAAAGTAACTAAGGCAAACAATGTAGTTATCAATAAACTGTCTGTAAATAAACAAAAACACAGGGTGGGAGCAGGGATTAAACAACAGACGCTTATTTTTTATAACTCTGGAGCCTGAAGTTCAAGATCCAGGGGTCAGCCGGGTTGGTGGCTCTGAGGCCTCTTTTTCTGCCCTGAGATGGCTGCTTTCTTGCTGGTCCTTGATTGGCATCTTTTCTGTGAAAGCTAGAAAGAGGAAGATCTCCGGAGTCTCTTCCTTTTCTAACCTTAACACTAACCCTAGTGCTAGCCATGACTCTAACTCTTGGGACCTCATTTACCTTGCACTGTCCCCCTAAGAGCTTTGTCTCAAAAAACAGTCACATTGGAGGTTAGGATTCAACATAGGAAACCTGAAGGGACACGATCCAGTTCCTGACAACTGTAGACGTACATGCTGTTGAAAGGCATTCCAAGAAAGTGAACTATAGTAAGAAAGTAAACAGTTTCCTCCCATCCAGCTGGGTAACCAGTGGACCCTATGGCACATGTTGCTTTTGTTTTTGCCACAGTGGGGTTATGTTGCATATGTTAACCCTGTAACTTACTTTCATATCAACTAATATCTAATAAATTTTAAAACGTTCAGTTGCAGTTTCCTGTTAGTGTCTGTGACTACCAGGTAGATTTATTTTTAGTTGCAAAGTCCATTCATAAAGCTTTTATTCCACTTACACAAAACTAATACACGTGTCCTTTAAATTATTCTTGGGTGGTTCATGAACATTTCTTATGACATTAAACAAAGGTAGCCATCATCTTGTCATTTCCCTGTTAGTTATTTTTACAGCACATGAATGTTGAGCAAGTATAAAAAAAACCATAAAAGCAAAACAAACAAACAAACAAAAAAACCCAAGCATTAAATACAAGGGTTAAATACATGGGTATTTTATTTGTTTACAGCTGTGCTTGGTATACATGAAACAATGAATACTAAGCAATTCATTTTTACTGTGGCTTTACTTTTACATTTGTTCTTAGGTTGCTTAAAACATTTCTGAACCTTAGGTAATGAGCATCTAAGAGTCTGTGGGTAGAATTCAGGAAGTCTGTGATGTTGTCTGGGGGATAAAGTGCCCTCTCATTGAAATTTAGCATTCTTTAATTAGGTATATAGGCAATAATCCATTGTAGGGTTAGTAAGAACCTTAGATATTTTCATATCACATTATAGTTGTGTGGATATCCCCAGAATTCCTGTACATTTTATGCTACAGTAATGACCATATCCATGACGGGACATGCTATTTAATGTGTTAATTAAAATGCACTCAAATGACTATAAATTCATTTTAAAAACCTCTTTGAAAATATTTCAATAGAGTCAGTTTCCTTTCTGCTTTTGTTGTTATTTCCCCAAGTATTTAAAAGCAGTATTTTGAAAATGGACTGTCAGGCCTCACTGAGAGTTAAAGGCATGGATGCAACAAAAAAGGTTAAGACCTCCTGGTCAGAGGCACAGCCGAGCCTGCCGATGAGCTGTTTTACTGGGAAGCACAGGGTGAAGGAAACTTCCGTTCTGCCTTCTGAAGTCTGCTTATGTGGGCTGACCGGAAGAGGACTCAGGAGAAGAGGTACACACCCTCACTGCAGTGTACATAGTGTGTGAGGCTCAAGGGAAGGGCCTTGTGGTTGAACCCTAGATAGCCTCTTATTACAGAGAGGGGATGAGGGGTCTGCAGGTGATTGCAGAGATGTGAGTGGTGCAGGGTGGAGGAAGAGGAGCAGACAAGAGGTGGGGACAGGGTTTCTCCATGCTCCGGGAGGTGACAACACAGGGAACAGTGATGCTGCTAGGCAGATAGTGGGGTCTCAGGGACCCGCTCTGTGCTACCCTCAGGACATGGACAGAGAAGTCTGTGCGTGAAAGCGAGGACCCGTCCTCTCCTCCAGCAAGTCCTCTTTCTTGGTTATTGTGTCCCTTCTCATTGGGAACTTCGGAGAGCGTCCCTGGCTGTCGTGGGAGAGCAGTGAGGCAGGGTAGACAGATCTGGGTTCTGAGACCGTTTCTTCCTCTGAGCAGGTCAGAGTGCCTTGCTTTGGGGTGCCACTTGCTGAGCCCCAGCAGAAGCTAATAGGTCGTGCAAGGCCACATGGATCTTTACGTAGAACTCATTGGGGACCTGCACAGGACAGGAGGCCTCCACATGTGAGTGACTACTGGGCCCGTCCCACGCAGTGGAGCCCAGGACCACGCCCACCCATTTCTGTGACCCTTACATGAATCACAGTGAGACTTCTACCTGCTGTTAATAGCTGCTATTAAAGATGATTTTCAAAAAAGGTAGAGTCACAGCTTTCATGGAGATACAGAATAAACAAATGACAAAGATTGTAACTCGAATTAAATGAGAAGCCAGAAAAGATGGGAGAATGAGCCTCTCTACCCCCACGGTTAGGCACCCCGTGTGCCTGTGCTGGATGTCGTGTCTTCACCAACATGACTTTATGCTCTTCTTGCCTTCTCCTCTGTGACCTCCATGTTCCCAGAAAAGCATGGCTTATCCTTCCAGAAAAACAGCATCTGTGACCCAGGCAGTGGATTGCTCACGTGAGAGTGTTCTTAAGGGCCACCTCCTGATCCTCAGAAGCCTGTGCCTTCTCTTCTCTTCCTGCTCCCCAGCCTTGCAGGGTTGGGTTGAGAGAGGAAACCACCCCTCTGTATGGAGTTGGGCAACTATGCGTTAAGCGTGGGTTAATCAGGTAACTATGCTCTTTGCAGAACGCGCCTGAGTAGCCACGACTGCTTCTGTGATCTGTCACCAAAGGAGCGTAACCAACTCAGAAAGTCCTGCCAGAACTCTTTGCTCTCTCTGCCCCTCCCACTGCTGTGCTTTGTGTAAATACTGCTTGCCATACTCTCAGGGAAGCTGCAATGGAACTGAGTCTTGTAGATGTAAAGACAGGTGGATAAAGAAGAGCAAACTTCTATTTGGGGCTCTCAAGACTCACTGAGCTGCTGGCATTCAAGCCAATTTTCTCCTATTTTGTGGGTCAGAGTGTTCTGTCTGGGTATCCCGCCTTTTTTCCTGCTTCAGGGTCATGGTGCTTCCCCAGTCCTGACCCAGCTCCTGAAGGACCTGCCTGAAGTCAAACTTTTTAGTCCCAGTAAATTCCAGTCTCATCTTTCCTCCCCTGAGCCCTTTCCAAAGCCTGTGAGGTAGCACTTCCTCTCAAAGCAGTGAGCATCGGTCTTCCTGGTACTCAGCAAATGGGCTTGCAACCACTTTGGAGCAGTGCCATGATGCAGCGAACACTGGGGTCTCTGCCCCCGCCAAGGTCCTGCCTGGGCACACCACACCTCCAAGGCCCTTCAGCCTTTTGCATAGGGGCCTGAATGTGAAGGCAAAATGAGAGAAAATGATCCTCTTTGCCTTATCTCACTCTTCTCAGCCAAGCTCCAGTAAGGACAGACAGATTAACTAGAGCCAAGCAAAGGGAAGCTCATGACATGTGTACCTCTTGTGTTCATGAGAAATAACCTGTAGAAATGAGTGAATTGTGGAGTAGATCTCAAGGAGTCTTCTTTGACTTCAATATCACCTCCAAGGGGAGGGTGTGGGTAAAGACTGTGTTAGGATGACCCATTGAAAAGGCTGGCTAAGAAAAGCACCAGAAAACAAAGATCAGATTAGTTTTTATTAATTGATGAGTTGAGTTGATTGATTGATTGGCTGATTAAGAGGAGGTCTCACCATGTTGCCCAGGCTGGCCTCAAACACTCATGATTCTCCTGCCTCAGTCTCCCAATAGCTTGGGTGGCAGGTGCTCTGTCCAGCTTGTTGTACAGGTCTAAGCTGCCACTCCTTCCATCGATAAGAGAATTTCCTGTGGCTTAGTTACCCTCTTCCTGGTACCGAGGGAGACACACTTACAAATGGAGGTTTCCCATCTAGATGTCGTTCTCTCTTACAAGCATTTCAGTTTCTCCAAAAACATCTTAAAATAATCCTTGTACCAAAGAGGGGATATTGTGGAGTGTCACAGTCAGGTTTTCTACCATCGTATTTTAGGGTGATGGTTCTGAGCCCCATCAGAAGATAAACATTGGTTGGAAATCTAATGTCTTTCACTGAGCTCCTAGATGCTGAGTTTATCCCACTACCCAAGATTAAGAAATCCTCCTTAATTAAGCTGGGTATGGCTATGCATGCTTGTAACCCTTGTACTCTGGGCAAACTCTTCTGAACCTAGTCCAGGCAGCTTAGCACTTCAACAAGATCTTGTCTCAAAAAAAAAAAAAAAAAAAATTGCAAAAGGGCTGTAGCTGTAACCCAGCGTGAAGGTTCTGGGTTCCATCCCCAGTACTTCAACAAAGAATCCTTAGGTGTCCAAATTTGAAAAAAAAAGAATAAGTAGCACATCCTCGGTGGAATCTGTACTAGTAATAAAACTTGTACTGTGGTTTGTCTCCCTGGGCTTGGCATTTTTGTTGACCATCAAGAAGAGGAAATTTAGAGGA
This sequence comes from Fukomys damarensis, assembly GCF_012274545.1. Lineage (NCBI taxonomy): Eukaryota > Metazoa > Chordata > Mammalia > Rodentia > Bathyergidae > Fukomys > Fukomys damarensis. The sequence goes on from NW_022900927.1 coordinate 63,849,431, forward strand.
AGAGGATGCGAGTTGGCCCTGCAGTAAGTGGGCTCTGGGGACTGGGAGGTTCGCTTGTAAAAGGAGCAGACTTCAAACCACCAATGATTTTCCTAATTGTCATAAAAAAACAGGCAAAGAACTCAGATTCCAAGACCTCTTTTTAAACAGATTTCTTGGCCAGAGCAAAAGAAAAGAATTTAAAGTTTCCCTCTTTTAGAGTTCCCTAAATTGCAATTTGTACTCAACAGTAGCCTTCATCCCAGCCCTTCCCAGCCTACCCCCCTCCATGGCCCCACTTTCCTGCTTTTCCCTCCTAACCCTCCTGGGCCTCCTGACACTGTAAGCTTGGCTGCTCTGAAGTTAAACCCCCTTCAGAGCAGATGAGATTCCTCTCTGCTGATTTCCAGCTCCAGTCCCACCCTGAGCTGAAAGTCATTGTCAAAAGATTTTCTGAAGCCCAGGTGGGAGAGGAAGTTTGCGGAGAAAATGAGAATAACATCAGGTGTGAATCATGGAGAACTCACTGATCTCAGGTAGCAAGTCCGTGTGTCCTTGAGAACTCAGAGGCTAAGAACCGGATGGAGGGAGCAGGCTTGGAACTGCCCAGGCACAACGTCCTAGGAAACCCGAGGGTTTAGATGCAGTCTCTCCATCCCCAGGGTCTCCTCTGTGAATATGGCTGAGACGCTAATCATGTTGAGTGGAAAGAAAGGATGATCCTTCAGGATTACAGTTTGGGTCTAGATGCCCCCCAAAGCCTGATGCGGTGGCTGAAGCTAGAATGTGTGACACTGGGATTAAGGGTGTGTGATTATTAAGCCAGTGTACGAATAGGCACTGCCCTAAACCTGATAGACTGAGTAAAAGGGGCAGAAAGATGCTGTTAAACTCTCTGGTTGCTTTTGCTGTCTTTGGCTGCTGTGAACTGTTGCCCCTCTGCCATGAACCAGCTGGTCATGGACTGAAACCTCTGTGAACAGCGAGCCAAATAAACCCTTTCCCCTTTCGCTTTGGGTGTCAGGCATTTTGTCTCAGTCACAAGAGAACAGTAACTGACACACTGAGAGACATCAGAGAGAGGCTGGTCACGCGTTCAGGCAGCATCCAGGGGAAGATCTTGAAGCAGGCTGACCTCAGCCTTCTTCTCACTTTTTCTTTTTTCTTCTTGCCTTACTAGAAATTGAACCCAGGATCTTTGCCCGGAGCTACGCCCCCATCCTTTTTTTATTTTTCATTTTTAAATAGGCTAAATTGCCCAGGCTGGGCTTGAATTTGTTATGAGCGTGCCTCAGCCTCCCCAGAGTATTGGAATCACAGGTGTGTACCGCTGAGCCTGGTGCTTTTCATTTTTTATCAATAAATATTGCCAAGGCAGAAACTGGGTGTTTAATATGGCAGCATAGACTAGAAGAGGAAATAACACCACTACTGGGATGGCCAACATTTTGCTGAGCATTTTGAAAGCAGCTTGGGACAAAAATAATACGAACCTGAATAAAATTGTGGCCTTATGGATAAAACACCCAGGTGTTCCCACCTCCAGTAATCAAAGGCAAAGAAGACTCTCTTGTAGGTATTATAAACAGAAAAGACACAATAAGGAATGGTCCTGTTTTGGCTAAGCAAAAAGAAAAAAATAGGTAAAAAAATGAAGTTATTGATTACTAAGGTCTCAGGAGGAAATCTAAAGAGTTAAGGAGCTCTTCTCACAGGATTATTGGAAATAAGTACTTTTATCAATGGCAGATTAAAAATGTGATAGAGATTAAGAAATTCAAACTAGGGCCTGAGCTTTAGCTCAGAGGTGCCACCGCCTGCCTCACAAGTACAAGGTCCCAAGTTTGATCCCCGGTACCCCCCCAGAAAAAAGAAAAAAAGAAATTCAAACTCATATTTTGGATATGTTAAAAAGATAATCTTATGGAAACATAATTCTAATAGGTTAAGAGTGCAAGTCCACATCATTTAGGCAACAGTTTTGTAAACAAAGTTAATATTACTTTCCAATTAATGAAAAAGTTACGTCTTCCCAGCCCATAGAGGTAGTAGGATCTCATTGAGTATGTTTTTAACTGGCACAGGTGAACTGATCAAATAAATTAATGTTACTTCTTTATGTTCATCTAGTTTGAAAAATTTATTTTAACAGTAATTATGCTTTAAAGCATGTCAGCTTAGAACACATTAAGTTTGAGTTAATGAATGGCTATTCATTGGATTACTAGATAATTTCTAAGAGTAATGAAACATTAATTAGAACCCATAATTTCAATATACATGCTTTTTCTTCTTACTTTTATATGCTATTTGTAAGGGGCAAGGAACTTTTCTCCTCTTCTGAAGGTTCAACAGTTGAGTCTGCTGAAATCAACGGACAGCAGAAAAAGGAACAGGAAGGCAAGGGTGCAGATGTACACCTGTACAGGGGCATCACGGGAAGCGAAGCCCCAGAACCCAAGGAGATTTAGAAGTGGCGAGGGGACCTGGGCAGACGCAGGCAACTTATGGAGAGTAAATAATTTTTAGGATGGATGAACAGGTACAAAGAACAGAAAATAGCCTGGGACCAAGTTTGTCTGGACCCTGGGTGTGGTGTCAACCCAAGTCTTCTCTCCTGAGAGTCTCATCAGGACAACCTTAGAGGAAGCCCTTCTCTGTACTTCCGGGGAGGGGGGCCGTGAGACCGGGAATGGAGGTGTCAGAGACTCCCCACCTCTGCTCTTTGGTTCAAAGTATCTAGCATGTCAGAGCAAAGACGTACTTTTGGGTGTCGTGTCCTGAGCCCCAGCACTGTCTCTGGGACTGCTGATGGACGTGGTAGCTTTTGCCACTTGGAGAAGTCGTGTGAGGGAGGAGTGTGGCTGTGGAAAGTTGTGCTATGTATATTTGTGAGCGCAGCTGGTCTATCAAATGCTGATGTGTGACAATGGACAGTTATCCACATTCCTTCCCATTACACCCCCCACATTTTTCCCTGGGAAAAAGAAGTTTCTTTGGTTAAACGTTATAACTGAATACACCAACACGTGACTCTACCGTGGGTAATCTTGGCCAATAATGAGATATTCTTTTTGCTTAGGAAAAAAGATTATAACGTATGCAAACAATGAACAATGGAATTGAATGAAATCTTAGCAAAATTTGCTCAGTTTTGATAGGCTTTTTTCCGCTGGTTTTATGTATTGCCTTTCTCTACAATGTAAAGGCTTACGTATTATTTGATCCATTGCTTTGTCTTCTAGGAATAGAGATCAATAGATCTCCACTTCAGGGGAATTCTGGATCTAGAAGTTTTGCCTTTCCTTTGACCTCTTCATTTTGTGCTTTTAACAGGCTTGGAAAGTTGGGGGCCTCCTGTGTGCTATCTCAGGCAATGCGGACAGTGTCACCACGGCCACTGAAGAAGACCGCAATGTGTCACCTCAGCTTGAGGGTTATTTTGAGGCAGTTGGGAAACAGCAGAAGCATTACTCTCTGCCTTTCTCCTTTCTTTTCCTAAAAGCAGGGCTTAACTTTCCTTCTGTAAAAGTGACATAAATTTCCATTAGTGAAGGTGTTCCTTTCTCCTGGATCAGGAGGAGAAGGGCTCTCCTATCTTCCAAACAAACCTCACTAAACAATCCTTATCTATCACACATTCCTTAGTCACCTCCCCACAATTAATTGTCCCAGGAACCCAAATTCTCACTTTCCTTTATCTTGTCACCACACACACAAACACACACATGCACAGGCAAGAGTGAGAGCACATGTACACACACACACGGAATTTAATTAGCCTCTTAAGAATGAGTTCATAAGCATCCACCTATATGCTTCTATGGAGGTCTTCCTTTCTTTTTTATGGCTGCCTCTGTGCAATAAAAATTAAACTATTTACACAAATAGAATCTGTCTTTTCTTCTGTCAATCTGTCTCTTGCCAGTTTAATTCACAAGTCCGAGCCATTAAACCAAACATGGTAGAGGAGAAGTTTTAGAACTCCTCATCTGAGAAGACTGGGAAGTTGGGAAAGTTCAGGTCAGGGTGGCCACACTGGTGTCCTCGGGGGTGGGGGGGGACACGTGCACTACTGCACCACAAGCAGCAGGAAAGATCTGGACTGGTTAAATCCAGAGGAGCATCTGTCGTCGAACTCAGAGGGCCAAGAACAGAATCTCCCACTCCATACTTAAGTGCGGAACCCACAGAAGCATATCTGCGCTCACATCTGGTCCTGAGACAGTCACACCTCACCCTGTGCGTGACCCTGGCTCTGCACACCTCCGGCATCTTGGATGTGGTGCATGGGGATCTTCCTTATCCTTCCTCCTGGAGTGGCTTCCTAGGCAGGAGCCCTTTCCACATCTTCCGGAAGATGCTCTGACATCCACACCTTGCCGCCCACACCACTTCTGGATGACTACGGCCCAAGCCTTACCCAAGGCTAACCACGCCTCCCTTCCATTACACTTTCAATCCTAATGAAATCTGGTGTCTTCCAGCTTCCTCTGAGCTGGGGCCACAGCTTTGCAGGTGTCTCCTTTACTGAAGTAAGCGACAGATGTAGTTTGTCTTAGCAAGAGGTGGTGTCCATGACAGTTGGGGAACCAGTTTGTGATAAGTTACAGTTGATTCAGAGGGGAAGTCAAAGTGCAGAGACTCTCATGGACCAAAAACAATGAAATGAGCTGGGTGTGGTGGCACATACCTGTAATCTTAGTACTCTGGGAGGCTGAGGCAGGAGGGCTGCAAGTTCAAGCCCAGACCGGGCAACTTAGTGATTTAGGGAGACCCTGTCTCAAAAATTAATGAAAAAGGGCTGGGGATAGAGCTCAGTGTGACGTTTCTAATTCAACCTTTCATATTAAAAACAAAAAGAATTTGCAAATGACTGCAAAACTGCTTTTATGGAGGGGAAAAGGCAAACATCAGAATTTATTTGCATGACAAAAATTACATGCATTGCACACTAGGAAGGTTTCAATTAATGTTGTTAAAAATACCTGAGATATTCAGTTTATAAAGAGACCAGGTTGATTTTGGCTCATACTTTTAGACATTTCAGTCCATAACAGGTTTCAGTTCAAACAGGACCTGTTGCTTTGGGCCGGGTAGATGTAGTACGTCATGGTAGGAGTAACTAGGACACAAAGAAAGAGCAAGAAAGAGACCCTATCCCACAATCCTCTTTGAGGGCACCCCCCAGTGACCTATAACCTCCCATGGCCCTGCCTCGTAAAGGTTCCAATGAGACGGGAGGAGGACAAAGTCTTTGACATATGTGCCTTTGGGGGGCATTGCAGATCTGAAGGAGAGCACACGGTTAGGCATTATCCACAGTTTACAGAATCCTACAGAATAGCCCAAGTTCAGTGAAAGCCACGGAAGAAGTCAGAGACTCAGCCGGAAGGAAGTAGGCTAGACTTGTGCCAGAGGATGCCCATGTTTCTCTGCAAACTTTTAGAAGCTGCCTGTTTACATGGTCCTATAGCATTTCCCAGGCATTAAGTTTAACCTTCATGCCCTAGGAAATGAATATTACAATACCCTGTTTTCAAAAGGAGGACTCCAAGTGTCAGTAAGGCTTTGTAAAAAATCACAGAAATGCTTGATTACCATGTGCAATGTGTACCGCGCCATGCAAATCTCCTACTGAGAGAAACATAAAAATTTTGTGTGGTGAGAGAAGAAAGGGGTTCTTGGATATCATGTGCAATGCCAGGTGCTCCCTATTCCTTTAATTTGGGTTCTCTTTTGAAAAGCCCCAGTAACGGCAATGATTCTTGCTCAAGGTCCATGCCAGTGAAGGCTGGGTGGAGGGCAGGTGTGTTAACATCTTTGCACAAACCCATCAGCCCCGCAGAGTTTCTGATGTCCTCCGTATGTGCCTGCCTGCCCTTTGAATTCCCCTTTGAACCAGCCTAACCCTTTAGGGTTCCCTCATTAACTGGTGAATAAAATAAAATCTTTGATATGTGTTCACTTTATATGTGTACAAGAGTTGGGATTTTTACCCATTTAGAAAAAAATTGCCTATATAGAAACAAGGGTGCTGTGGAATCACTCCATGTTATTGCCTTACAGAGGATTTGTGGCTCATCTAAAGCTCTCTCTCTCTTTCTCTCTCTCTCTGAAATTGTTCGATTTTAGGGTCCGCATAGCTGACATTCCTGGAGGTGAATGTTAAGCTTCTATTGTTTTCTTTGCAGTGCTATCTGATGGTACAAGCTGTCTGTAAAACACAGGCTGGGCAATTAGGCCCTGCTAACTTCTTCCTGACTAAAATGCCAGGATAAATATTTAAGAGCAACAAGTGACTGAAAATAAATAGTGATCCGTTAATGGGAGCTAATTTGCTGTTGCAAGACAATCAGAGGTGACTTCTGCATTTTAATTCCAGTTGCATGTGACTTCCTGTGAGAGGTGTTTGGATGTCAGATGTGGTTAACTTTAACCATTTGGACCCTTGAAAGCTTCACACAGGTCAAGAAGGCTCTCTCCTCAGGTCACCCTGGGAGGTGTTGGCGCCTTTAGCTCCTGCCTCAGTGTCTTGAGACCTGTCATTAACTGCTCAGGAAAAGTGTATTCCAGGTGCAACTCTCAAATTCAAAGCGTCAGAAAAGTCAGATGCATTCAGGAGATAGAGTGTATTAGGGTCTGAAAAGCCAACTCAAACTAGTTTAAACCAACCAACAAACAAAAAGACTGTTGGATCACACGGGAAAAGTCTGGGGACCATGACCAGATCCAGGGGCTCCAAAAATGTCATCAAGATCTGTTATTTCTCCTCATTGTTCTGCTTCCTCTGTGATGACTTCTTTTTCAGAAGCCCTGTTTGACCCCTTCATCCCTCCCCAAGATCAGCAGAAAAGGGGACAGTTCTCACCAACTCTCTCTGGTTGTCCAAACAAACTTCTCGGGATTGAATCTAATCAGATGGATCACCACGGCTGCCATCATATGCCCATCTCCGAGCCAATCACTAGGTCTAGGAAGATGTGACATGTGTGTGTGCACGCGCGTGCATGCGTGTGCATGTGTGTGTTACTAGGGATTGAATCTAGGGCCTTTGTATTTGAGCTGTATCCCAGCTCTTCGCTGAGACAGTTCTCACCGAATCACTAAGCTGACCAGGCTGGGCTTGAGCTCGCAGTCCCCCCGCCCCAGCCTCCTAACGTGCTGGGGTTGTAAGTGTGTACTGCCACACCCAGCTAGTGTTTCGATGGGCAGAATGGAGTTGGGATTGCAGTGTTGTGGCTAGCGGTGGAGCGCTCACCTCTGACGAGCCCAGAACAGCTGAGAGCTGGGGAGAAGGGTCTTGAGGGGACGATCAGGAGCTTGGCTGCTGGGAATGGATGATGGTGCACTGTCTGAAACCCTCAGGTGGAAACTTGTCAAAATGTTGCGCTTAAAAAAAATTAGTACACGTTTGCAGTGCATAATGATCGCATCCTCTGTGTGGAGCTGGCACAGGTACACAACACATCCTAATTCCTTTTTCATCCCCTTCCCTCTCTTCCCTCCTGTCTCCCTCTGTCTCGTGATCGCTTGCCATTTGAGAAAGATCTTTCACTGTTTTCCATCGTCTGTCTTTCATTTTGATCCATACTTATAATTTAGGTTTCTCATATAAGAAAATTGGTGTGATATTTAAGCTTGTGGGTCTGAGTTACTTCACTCAACATTATGGTTCCAGGTGCTTCCCTTTTCCTGCAAATGACCCATTATGGCAGAGTCGTGCTCCCTTGTGCGTGAAGACCACATTTTCTTTATCCATACGTCAGCTGATGGACATAGGTGGCTTCTAAGGTAGAGGTATTATAAGCTGTGTTGCTGTAGACATGGGAATGCACGGATCACTGTAATGTGATGTCCTTAGGTCTTTCAGGAAGACACCTAGAAGAGAACAGCTGGGTCTAGTTTTAGTTTTTTGAGTACTCTCTGTACTGATTTCCATAGTGGCCACGCTAGCCTGCACTCCCACCCACACTGAAGAGCCTATACCTCTCAAGGGCTGCATCTGTGGCATGGCTGGTGGCTAGCTGGAATGGGAAAGCAGGCGTTTGTTCTACCAATATGTACTACTGGGGCAGGTCCTGCCAGACTGTGTGTGGGTGAGGAGATGCAGAAATGCTTGCAATCACTGCTGCCAGGGAAAGTGCCATGTCATTGCCATTTTGTCACCAGGGGCCTTGGCCATCAGATGATCTTGTGAGAAAGAGTAGGACTCTGGGTGAAAGCTGTTGATGGGACTCTGTATAGCTTGAAGATGCTTGAAGCTCTTGGCCACAGTCTATTCACATCTTACATGCCCATGTACCCTTGAATAATTTCCAGTTTCTCCCCAACCCAGTTCAGCCTTGCCGTCTTGCCTTTGTTCATTATGAGACTCACGGTGAAACACATCCCTTAGAGCCATTGTGGATCTGATCACGATGGCCCAGACCTCCTGTGCATTCTGTGGACAGTGAGCTGACAGTATCTTCAGCTCACCTTGACTGTCTAGAGTTTGCATGGCCACCGACCTTGCAAATTGTCCTGTGTCCCTCTAATACCATTAATCAGGGGATGCACATGCTGAGTCCATTAGAAGCAATCCCAGGGTTTGGATGTTGTAGGTGCTGGATAAGCAATTGCTTTTTTAATGCAAGTAAGAGCAAAGACTTAGGTCTTACTATGCTAACAGCTGGGGATGAAAAATCATGGGACCCTACAGTTTTGTAGCAGGACCTCCAGCTGGGTTTATAGTTGAGGAAATCCCTTAGGGAATTGGAGATATGTTTGAAGGGAAAAGAAAAATCAATGGTTATAGGGCAGGTGGAGGGCATTGCAAGGGGGAAGGGAGGAAGGAAAGAACAGAACTGTTAGAAGATGATGTTAATATTTAAGAAGGTACCCAATGCTTTGTTAAAGGATTTCCACGAATCACTTCACCAAATGCTCACAATAATTCTACGAAGCATGGCTCCTTGCTGTCACCATTTTCCAGCTCCCCACCTCCACCTAACACTCAGGGATTACGCTACTCAAATTTGCACAGTGAGAAGAAGCCAAGTTCGGTTGGAGTACTGGATGTTTGACTCCAGAGGACATCCAGAGGCTCACTGGATGAAGATGGCTACAGTACAATTCCCATGTATAGGGGCTCAGGAGCTACTGAATTTAGGCCTGGACTTGGTGATTGACTGTGGGGAGCAGGTGGAGGTTAGGGTCCTGGGTGACACTCAGGGACCTGGCTTATGGAGCTGGGTGGGTGTCAGCACCATCCTTGGGTAGGGACACAGGAGAAGCTGGGGTGGGGTGCAGGCTTTAGTCAACAGCTGCTGACTGAAACCAGGGATTAGCTGAGATATAAAGCTGGCAGCTGCAGTATTTACCTGGAACTCACAGGGGTCAGTGAACTGAGACATTTGGTTGTTCCATTAGGCTCTTAGAGTAGCAGTAACAAGTTAACACAAATCTGGTGGCTTACACCAATGAAGATTTTGGAGGCTAAAAGTTCCAAATAAAGAAGAATCTACTTCATGTCTCTCTTCAAGCTTGTGTTGGCTGCTGTTCTCGGCACTCCTTAGGGGCTATCCAAATCCAGTCTCCATCTCTACGTGGCCTTCTCTTTTCTGGGACTCTTTGCTGCCCTCCTTTCTTTCTTCTATAAGGCAGCTTATCATTGGATTTAAGACCCAACTAAATCCATGATGATCACATCCGAGGTCCTTGAGAGTATTTTAAAAGTGACTATTTCCAAATAAGTACATAGTTAGAGGCAGTGGCTGGTACTTGGACAGTCTTTTTGGGATCCTATTAAATCCACAACAGATGCTATGAATTTAGAGATGCCACCTAAACTCTGGAGTATGCAACACTTCAAGAGATCATAGGGAAGGAGAAGAAAAGAGGGCTCGGAACAGAGCCTTGAAGATCTTCATTGTGTAATGGTGGGAATGTGGTGGAAGATGTGGCAAGACAGAATGGGAAGGGGCCAGAGAGGTAAAGGGATTCCAGGAAGTGGAAATGGGGAGAAGAGTGCAGTCAAGGAAGGAGGGAGCGATTCTCACAAATAAACACCAGAGAGGATCTCTGTACTTGCTTAAAGTAATATTAATTATTGACCTTTCATCTTGAAAATCTAGGACCGATCTTATAAATTTATTTTAGAGTTTTCTGACTGAACTTTAACCAGAACTCCAAGTAGAATGTCAACCACAAGCATAATACAGTTTCACAAACACATTCCTTACTTTTCTACTGTAAATTTTTACTTCAGAGTAATAGTAGCCAGCTGTGCATCTCATTTTCCCTGAAGGATACACAAAACAATTTTTGTGTTGGCCTACTCTGTATAATGGATGGCAAGGTGTGCACATTTGTGCAAAAGTGTCAAGCTGGGATCATCACTCACATGATGAGACATCCAACAGGTTTTGCATATGTTTACCTGAGCATCACAGAAGGTATAGTACACCCACACCACTCTAGGCTTTGTTTTTAAAAGTTTTCTTTTGATTTTTCTGGTAGAACTAGCCCATGGCACATGAAAAATCAGATTTGCAAGCTTTGGAGGAGGTCAAAGTGAATCATCAGATTACTTGTGGGTGGATGATGAAGATGATCCATTATGGTACAATACATGTTTTCATAACAGAAGAGTGGTGTGGGTGGATGATGATGATGATGATGATGATGATGATGATGATGATGATGATGCTAACGGCAACTTTGATGCTGGCCATGTGAGCCCAAGTTCCCGTGACGGTGAAATGGAGCAAGAACTGACTGATACAGACACAGGGAACGCAGACCTCTTTGATTAAGGTGACATAGAAAACAGCAATGTGAGTACATGTTCGCCTGGTCAAAATGTTGCAAAATGGACACACAACCAAATGAATGACCCAGTGATTATGTCATTATGACCACTTTAATCCCAAAGTATAGTGAGGATCTTGCAGGGATGAAACTTATTGGACAGAATGCCAGCACTACCATTCAGTGTTGGAAATTGTAACAGATCAAAGATGCTTTGAACTACAGAAAGGCTGAAACACAAGTAAAATGTTCTGTAGGCACCAATAACCACATTCAAAAATATTTTTATTATGACACCTCACTAGCTGAACCGAAACCATTCATAGGTCAGCTGTACTTAGCAGGGCTTTCTCATGGTAATTGCATGAATGTAAAAGATTTAGGAAAAGTAATGTGTCAAAATATGGCATAAAAATTTATTACATGTAGAGGTGAAGACTCATTATGCTTTAAATTTAGAAACTTATCCTGGAACTCAGCCACCATGTCCTTATTTGTATAGTAATAAGCTGAATAATGTAGTGAACAGGCCTGTTGCTCCTGTCTCCCAAACTAATAGGAATGTGACATTTGACAATTGGTTTACCAGTTTCCAGTTGATGTTCCATTTGCTAACAGAGCACAGGTTGATCAGAGCAAGATGTGTATGCAGGAACAAAGCAGAAATTCCCAATGAAATGTTGCAATTTCAAGGCAGAGAATTGTATAGAACAATCTTTGGATTTCAGAAAGATTTACATTTGCCTCGGTGCTGCTGTTGACAACATTGCACCACCATGGAAATATAGATAAGGAAATCTCAACAAAATGGGAGGCTGAGATGGAAGCTGTCTACAACAAGCCAAAAGCAGAGGAGATGCTGTTGGTGAGTTATGCAGCAACTATGTTGTCACTCAAAACACAAAGCATTGGCCAATGGTTGTGTTTTATACAATATTAAACATGTGTGATACAAATAGTTTTATAGTTTGCAAAGGAACTAACAAGAACAAAATACTATGAAGTTTTCTTAGAGGATGGGACTGGAACTCATAAGTGATCATTAACAGTGGAGGAAAAACAAAATGTTTCTGTTGAGGGAGGTATGCCAAAAAATTGTGGAGCACACTGGTGGAGATGACAGGTGAACAGGCAGGTGCAGCATCCCTAAGAGCTACTATAAGAGAAAAACCAGAAAGATGTCAGCTGTGCCCTTCAGGAAAGGACAGGAAAACAAAATATACATGCTATCAGGCATGAACTTCTATATGGATTATGCAGTTTTCTTGTGTGAGGGCTGCCTTGGCTGAGACAATTGAAGCAAAGATTATTTTTGTTGTAGACTTTTATTGATATTTTCATTATAGTTCACATAGCTTTTAATTTCTGATGTTATCTCTTAGGTTTTGTGAGCAAGTAAACAGCTGCTATAAAAAATGTTGATATCTATTCTAAACACTCATTACACATTTGATAGTTTATTTGATTTACATCTGATTTCCCTGCTAAGTGCATGTTGTACAACATATCAGGAAGCTCTTGACAAAATAGGAAAAGATGAAGGTAACAAGGATGGCCTGCCACATAGGAAAGGAGAGCTAAACAAATGTCCTGTCAGTGAGATGTGTGCATGGAACATGCACTTGTCATGTGTGAAGGCTGCCTGGGGAGTGATGATTGAAGCAAAGATTATTTTTGTTGTAGGGTTCTATTGGTACTTTAATTTCATTTTACATAAGTTTTTATTTCTGATGTTATCTTTTAGGTTTTGTAAACAAGTACACAGCTGATGGGAAAATGTTGAGTTTATTCTAAATGTGCAATATGTATTAATAATGTAATACTTTATTTTATTGATATTTTATGTTCTTGTTAACTGCACATTGTGTAATATAATAAGAACTTCTGGGCAAGATAGCAAGACAAGTGAGATGTCAAGTTTGTTCTACAAAAAGGCCAGGAAAACAAAACACACGGGCTTTCAGTGTAAGCGATACGTGTGTATGGAACATGCTGTTGTCCCATGTGAAGACTGCCTTAGGTGTGATAATGGAAGTAAAGATTTTTTTGTACAATGATATTGGTATTGTCATTATAGTTCATATAGCAATTTATTTCTCTCATTTATTTTTAGATTCTGTGCACCAAAAGAGTTGATATTGAAAATTTTGATGCTTTTTTATAAGCACTCAATAAATGCTAAAATGTAATACTTTATTTTTGTGATTCTTTTCCTGTTAAGCACTCATTATTTAATGTAATAAAACTCATAAAACTAAAATTAATAATTTATCAATAGAGATATTCTAAAAAATAAATGTGGGTTTGACACATCCAAGTTTCTGTGCCTTTCATGACAAAAAATGTATTATGCTCCAGCCTTTATAGAAAGCTTAGTCAGATAAGCATCTGTATTATTCTTGGCAGAGATTTTTCTGGAGACTTTATTTTTCTTTTAGGTGAAGAGACTCCAAACATCTTAACACCTGAGTCTTCATACCTTTGATTTAATTTTTATGTGGGTAATCAAGCCTTCAAGCCCAAAGATAAGGAAAATATAGTCCTGAATCCTAAATGCACAGTATATTTAAAACAACCCCCGTCTGGCATTTTTATGGCAGAATGATATTACCAGGAAGGAAAGAAATCTGTATACCTTAGTATTTTGGTTCACAAACTGACATCGTTCCCCAATTCTGGGGAAGATAGCCACATTTGTGTTTGTCACTGGATGTGGAGTTCATGAACAGAAGAAAAAAATTTGCTGAATGCTCCTGTTTGAGAGCCAAATTGTTTGTGAAGAGAAGCATTCACAAACTGAGGCATTATTATATTGTGGACTTGAAAGAAGGCTCCTTCTGATGCAGCACTTGGAAGCAAAAATGATTTGGCAGAACTTTACCCCGCTGCATTCTCCGCGCGAGATTACTGATTGGCTCATAGGTTGGAAGCTGGTTCTAGCTCTGTGAGGGACTTTCCTCCTCTGGGAAGGGTGTGATGGGCTGCTTGCTTCTTTAGATGCCTGCCTTGAAGTGGAGGGACTGGAGGAAAGTGAAGTACATTCTGGCTGGTGCCACAAGGAGAGCAGAGTGTCTATGGCACCACCGGGGACAGACTCATCCAGCGGTGTTTGCAAAGGGAGTGACCACAGAGAAAGTTGGGAGCACTGAGTGGAATTCTGGAAGACCTTGAGCTCCAAGTTCAGACCCCCAGTGGAAACAGTGGGGTCTGTCTCAGAACAAAAGCAAACACATAAACAAAACTCAAAACCCTCTCTGGCTTCTGGGGCTGTGATTCATCCTTGGCGCTCAGTGCAAGTTCAGAGACTCGGGCTGTGGTTATTTGTACTCCCTCTAGGCTAATTCAGGAGTTCTCCCGGATCGAAATCAGGTTTTTATAAATCAATCTGGATTCCGTGGCCAGTAACTGGGAAGAGTAGCTCAGGTGAAACCCAGCTAGAACCGGGGTCTCCTGGGGCTGCAGGCACTGTAAGGACTGTCCTCAGACCCATGGATTCTGTATCACATGGTGTAGCCCGCAAGAAATGGACAACAATGGCAGAGTGCCTGAAACCTGGGGCCAGCAGCTCCTACCATTGTTTGTGTATTTCTGTTCTCCCCTTTTTAGCTCCAGGAGCCCTGGAGAATGCTTCCTTTCTGCTTTTATTAAGCTCTTTTGGTTTGGCGAGTGAATGAAAAGGAGAGCAGGGAGGGGTACAACAGTGAAGGGTTCCAAGGCTAGGATTTATAAGAACATCCTCTTTGTGAATGGTGTGGTGTAAGGTGGAGGTGTGATTTCAATTCCATACTGCAGGGCAGGCCAGCCTATGTTTTGAGCAGAGTTCTCTTTCAAGTCTCATACTGATTCGAGGGTTTGTGGAAAACTTTGCACTTTGAATCCCAGCCAGGTGTCCTGAATAAATGACTCCCGATGGCTTCACGTTTTCTATTTCAACCTCTCTGCACCTAGCCACAGTTAATAGTCATATAGATCTATCTATATCAGTATCTATATTAGTAATTACCACTCCTCAGTCAACCCAGAAGGATCTATACCGAAGTGCACTTTGCAGCCAATGTTGTCTTTTCGTGTTTCCATATCTTTGTGACTTTCCTCCCATAAGGAAACAGCATCCTTAGATTTGTTCCACTTCCTAGATGTCCTAGTCATTTTCTCATCACTCAGACTCATAACTTACAGGAGGAAAGGCTTATTTTGGCTTAAATTTTTAGTCCATAATTGGCTAGTTCCAAGACACACTGGCATGGCAGAGGGACACCGTGGAGGAAAAGCTGCTCATGTCAGAGTGGACAGGAAGTAGAGAGAAAGGAGGAGCAGGAAGGGGAAATGTATGCCCCCAGGGACACCCCAGTGACCACCTCTTCACATCACCTCCTAACAGTTTCAGCTATAGCAACCCCAAGGTCCCGTTCACCTTCCCAAATCTCCAGCTACGACTGTATGAGGCTTTGGCGGACATTCTTGTTCTAAACCATAACATTTCACTCCTGGCTCCCAAAAGACTCATGTACATCTCTTTATATAAAATCCACTTAATTCATCTCTTAGAGTTTCCAAAGTCCTAATAATTCTAGGACTGCTGAAAAACCCAAGTCCAAAGTTTCCTCTGAGATTCAAGGCAAAGTCTTAGCTATAAACCTTGGTAAAGATAGAAAAGAAAGTTAAACACTGCTGACATAAAATGGCATAGGATAAACATTCCCATTTCTAAAGGAAAAATTAGGTTATAAACCTATGGTACCAATGCAAGACTGAAACTCAGCAGGACAAACATTAAATCCTGTAGCTTCATGTCCAGCACATGGAACAAAGATGTGAGCCCCAAATGGCTTGGGTGTCCCCACCCCTAAGAGCAAGCTATACCCTCAGAGTCTTCTTCGTGGGGCTGTTTTAGTGACTACCTGTGGCTTTCCTCAGTGGAGCTGGCTTCTCCAACATCCTGGGGTCCCCATTCCCACAGCTTTATGCACTGTCCTCTCAGGGACACATTGCCTGGACTCCTAGGTCATCTTCTAAAATCTGGGTGGAGCCTGCCTGATGATACAACACTTGCATGCCTGTGAAACTGCACCCTGTGTATGATGCCAATATCTGCTGCCAGTCAGGCAGTAGCTAAGCCCCCTTGGATATGGCTGCAGAGACCTCTCATTGCCTGGATGGCTGAGCTCCAGGAAATGCCAGCGTGGCTCTGGCTTACTAGGTTCCCTGGAGGCTCTCCTCTCAAAGCAAAATCTTTCCATTGTGGACTCTTGAGCCTGTGAAGGACAGTCTTGCAGATTTCCGGGGCATACTTCCTATTGTCCTGATGCAAATTACTTTTTTTTTTTTTTTTTTTTTTAAGGGGACAAGCTCCCCTGTGCTCCTTTACAGGAGCTTTCTTTATGGTAAAACTGAAAACTTAAAAAAATTTTTTTTCCTCTTGCTTCTCTGTGCAAATCTGACCAAAAGTCATCCCTAATACTATACTACAACCTGAATATTGACCTGCCTTGAAATTTCCTCTGCCAAATAAATTAGTTCCATCCTCAATCTCAGTCTACAGAAAAGTCCTAGGAGATGAGCAAAATGTAGACAATTATTTTTTTGCCATAATGTGACACAAAGGGCCTAGAATCCTGCTGCCAATGGAGTCTTGGTTCTCAGCTGAAACCTCCTGAGCCTGTTGTTTACTGTCTGCATTTCTATCAGCTTTCTGATCTTCTGAGTTCCAGTCAGAATGTCGCATTGATCTCAACTTACAGCAGCCTTCTGGAGCTTCTCTAGTCAGCATCACCAAACCTTTCCAAACTCTACCCATGAACCAGTTCCAAAGGCTTCTGAACCATATGGTCAGGTATATTTACAGCAATAACTCTACTTCTTTGGTACCAAAATCTGTCCTAATCATTTTTCATGTTACTGGGACAGAATACCCAACACTAACAACTTAAAGGAAGAGAGGTTATTAGGGCTCTTACAGCCCATGGTTGGCTGGCTCCAAGGCACACATGGTTCAGTGGAAGGATGTGGGTGAGAGAATGCTGCTCAGGTTATGGTGGCCAGGTAGCAGAGAGAGAAGGGAGGAGCAAGGAAGAGAGATACACTCTTCCAGGTCATGCTGCCAGTGACCTGCCATTCCTGACAGGACCCCCACTCCAACAAAGTGAGCTTAGTGCCCCAGGGAGTCACTCCTCTCCCTAGCACATGTAGCTGTTTGGAGTCATCTAGATAGAAACATAACACTAGCTTTTTGTGGGGAGAGGGTCACTACACCATCACACACAGAGATGGCAGGCCTGGGGCAACGGCTTTACAAACCAAAAATAAAACTCAGACTAGGTCTCTTTCACTTGCTACCACATTTTCTGATATATTAATGAATGAGAAAAGAATGTGTTCATATGTACCCTTTCTTGTATTCATTAAGATGCTGATTGAAAATGTAGCTGGTGCCTATAGGACCTCATTTCTTGGGCTGTGCAGGACCCAAACTTTTGACTTTCCCTCCACCCTTCCCCTATTCTTTCTTACAAGAACAGTTCGCCTCAGCGGGTGTGTGATGGAAGGGAGAGGGATGGTGAATCTGCCCCATGTCAATATGCTCTCCGTAAGAATCCGTGTTGAAGGCAGATCTGGCTGTGCACTCTAATAGCATGAAGTAGAAGTTAACAATTTCTTTTCTTTATTTTTATGATGGTACGGATCGAACCCAAGGCCTTCCATATACTAGGAAAGGGCCCTTGCACTGAACTCCACTCCAGCTCTGCAACTTCTTCCTGTGAAGAGTCAGATAGTAATGTTTTGGGCTTTGAAGGCAATGCAGTGTCTAGTTCAATAGCTGAACAGTGCCACTGCAGCATTAGAGGAGTTGTAGATGACATGTCAACAATGGACATAGCCATGTTCCAATAAAAACATACAAAACAGGCCAAGGGAAGATTGGGCAAAGAAACTGTAGCTTTCCACACCCCCCCTCCTGTCCCCTGGCCCAGCTTACAACACTTTAGCATCAAGCCTGTGCCTTTGGATTGAAAGGCAAACTTCTGCCTGGTGTGTGAGGCTAGAGGCTTTGGCCCCTGCGCAGTTGGTGTATATTTTTCTCATGCACTGCATTCTATTTGGGCCACAGTGACACTGCTTCTGCCCCTCAGACTCACCCTGCTCCCTCCTGGCTGGGGCACTCCCTGACTTTAGTTATTTTATTTTATTGGTACTTGGGATCGAATTTGGGACCTTGTGCCTTGCGAGGCAGGTGGCAGTGCCACTGAGCTAAATCCCCAGCCTCCCTGGCTTTAAACAGCTTCCGGCACCCTCTCCTCTGGGCACACATCAGTGATCCTCATGTCCTCACGCTCAGTTTAATCTTCTCTCCCTCAAGGCAGCTCCCTCACTCTCTGTAAGGCCAGGGCTCTGGATAGCAAGTGACAGATATTAAACTTGGCAAAGAGGAGGCCAAGTGGAATTGAATTTAAAGTATCTAAAATCTGAGACACAACGGGTTACACTGCTGACGTAGAATGTACTCACCTCCTGGTAGAAACTCAGAGGTGGCTCCTACCTCAATAAGAAGAACAAAGCCGAAAAACTGAAAATAACAGGGCCTTTGAACCAGATCTTTACTTGTACTCATAGGAGAGATTCTCAGACCCTAAATCAGAGCCTATCTCCTTTTAGTCCCGACAAGTGTACTTACCAAGCGTCCTGGTCTACAGTGGATTGGAAACAGCTCATTAGCTGTTCAGGATAAGGAATAACACCCAGAGTCATGATGACGACACTGACTGGGGGTGACAGTTAAATGACAAGTGGGTGGGGAACAGGATTTTCAGGAAGCAGACTGGCTGGAATCAGTGCTAGAAAGGACTTGTGTTCTTCAGCAGAAGCTAAGGGCATGAATGCTTTTCAGTACCATCTAATAGTAAGATGTAGAGTGCTGCTTCTATTCTAGATGCTGGTGTGAGCCCTCTATGTGAGTTACTTAACCTTGTGATAACCCTATGCAGTTTACAAATTTTATTAGTTATCTCTCAGTGATGCGTGGCCTCAAACAACGGTGCACAGCTCCTGTGGGCCAAACCCATGGCGTGGCTAACTTGTCCTCAGTGGCAGGGCCTCTCCGAGATCTGTGATGGAGGCATCCATGGAAGTGGCCGTGGCCCTTCCAGGGCATTCTGGGGAGCTTCTGTCCATGCTGGGTCTCAGAACTGAGGATCCAGTTCCTCAGTGCTGCTGGGCTGAGGGCCCCTGCTAGGGCTCTAGTTGGGTGGGTAGCTGCCTCAGGCAGCTCACAATCCCTGAGTTGTCTTCACCAGAGGGAGAGTCAGAGGGGCACTGTGAGCCAGAGGGAAGACACAGTTCTTTGCTACCAGCCGCGGACCTGACATCTACTATGGGTTAATAACGATCTCTCTGCAGAACTCAGGTTGTGATGTTAAGAGGCAGGGCTTGGGGAGGTGATTCGGTCCTGATTCTTGTGAATGGGTATAGCACGAACAAAAGGGCAGGAGGGGCCCAGGGTCCTCTGCTGCCCTTCATCTCCTTTTCCATTTGAGGGTCTGAGGGGAGGATGTAGCTACAAAGCCCCATTTAGGAAAAAGAGCGGCTGACCCCATCAGGCCTTCAATCCTGTACTTCCCAGAATCACATTTCCAGACTGTGGTGCTCTGTTACAGCAGCACATACTGACTGGGACGGTCACACTAGCTGTTTTTTTGTGCACTTGGAAATTCTGCTGGTCCACGGACCGTAGTTTGAGTAGCAAGGCCTAAAGGAGCAACTCAGAACCGAGAGGCAGACATGTGCTTTCCACCTGCTATTCTCCCCAGACTGGCTGTACGGTGGACCAATCATTTGGTCTTTCTGCTTTAAAAACAATCTTGTACTTCTCTTGCTTCATAGGTGCATTCATTCACACTTAGTAACCAATAGCTGACCATCAGATAGCAGCCAATACTGGTTTTTAGACTCTGTTTTATTTTAGTTATGAAGACAATGGCAGTTCTTGCTTCTCAGATTTGGTTAAATGCCTTCTGTGCTCACAGGAGTACCGAGGTGGCCCACATGATGCCCGTTTTCCGTCAGGGCACTGGTCACTGCTTGAGGTCCCTGCCACCCCATCTGTTGGTCTTGCCTGAGTTTACAGTAGGCCCCCTTTCCCCAAGATACTGTACTTTCATCTGCAGAAAAGCCGTCATTCTAAACATTCAAGTTTGTGATGTAGATGATGCTGACGGTGGCCTTGAAATA
Source organism: Fukomys damarensis (assembly GCF_012274545.1). Taxonomy (NCBI): domain Eukaryota; kingdom Metazoa; phylum Chordata; class Mammalia; order Rodentia; family Bathyergidae; genus Fukomys; species Fukomys damarensis. The sequence goes on from NW_022900927.1 coordinate 63,869,426, forward strand.
ACACAGGTCACTTGGTTTGCAAGTATCTGTCTCCTAGGTGGAACATCAGCTCTGCTGCTGAGACTGTACCTGTTCTACTTTTATATCATCGGGACCCAGCACAATGCCAAGGATGGGATAAGCATGCAACAAAATGTTTGAATGAGTGAATGCTCATTGTAGAAAAAATTGAAAAACAAACCTTTCCTTTCCTTTTTTTTTTTTTTTTTTTTTTTTTGCTATACCAGGGGTCAAACTCAGGACCTTGCACTTGAAAGGCAGGTGTGGTGCCACTGAGCTGGATCTCTGGCCCTCCTAGTGTTTTGATGTGGTTCCTTCAGCCTTTGTTCCATCCATAAATATCTGTGCCATCTGTAGCTACACATGCACTGTGTATGCGACTTTCCTCCCCTTTCCGATGACAGCAGTGGCCCATTGTAACCCAGCTCACTCCTCACCACAGTCAGCTCCTGGGAATTTATAGCCTGAGACAGAGTTGAAGTTATGAGTAACAAGGTACAGCTGTCACATGGCGCAGTTCTCTGGGATTTATCTCTGCATCTTCCACAGGTAGGGAGGAGAGGAGCTGGTCCTAGTCCTGCTTCAGGGGTGGAGAGGACCTGCAGGGACCAGCCTGGATCTGGAGGACCTTTCCTGAGATGCCTGGACAGTCAGGATGTTCTCCCCTCTAGAACAATTCTTTTCTGCTTTTGAGGTAAACAGTTTTTATATTTCAAGCCTTCAAATTATCCCAAATGACGTAAATACAAAACAAAACAACCCCCAAACCCCAAATCCAAAGCACCAAAAAACCAAAGGCTGAAAGAAAACATCCATCAAATCCCATTAAAGTGGACAAAATTACTTCAATTGTTGAGTTACTTTAGTCCAAAGAGCAGAGCCTCTCCATCAATTTCTCCATAGAAAATACACTTGCTCCCTTCTTCTCATCAATCCACGAACAGAGCAAATTTAAGATTGTTTCTCAATTAAAATTATGATAGTTTATAAATAAGTCAATCCGTAGTACAAAGGAAAGAAAGAAGTCTAAACAGAGCCATGGACAAAAGAAATCAACTAAATCTAAGAATTATGTTAGACTTTCTGAACAGGTGACTGTCACCAGGAGGAAGGCACAAGAACATTCATTTTGTAAAGGAGCCAATCTCAAGGACTCCAAGAAGAAAACTTGGTGAAACCCATGCTAAGTGTATAATTGCAAAACAGCCCCAAAGGGATTCTCAATCACTGTACTTAGCTGCAACGTGTCACAGCAAATAAATCTTTCCAAATGCAAGGATTTTAGTAGCTGAGAGAGGATTGCTAAATAAAACTGACAAGACAGGTCTATGTCCTCTCTGTGTAATTCTACCCACACCGTTCCAAATACTCCATGTGTGACAGAAACCAAAAGACTCCCTACTCTTTCTCCTTTGATTCTCTTCCCTCCAAATTTCCTTTTCCTTGTCTTCTCCATTCCCAGAAATTGGCCCCACCATCTACTCAGTGACTTCAGTGGAAAAGGAAAATGTAGGTATCTTCATCCACGCCTTTCTGCTGTCCCTCATAACTAATTCATCATTAAGTCTTGATACCTCAACCTCTCAAATATGCTGTGGACCCATCCTATTCTCTTTATCTGTAGTGCTACCTACCCAATACAAGCCATCCGTAACTTTCTGGGTGTTCTGGACTAGCACAACTGTTTTTTTTTTGTTGTTGTTGTTGGTCTCCTTGTTTCTACTCTTACCCTTCTGTTTTCCACATTGTAATAATATTCATGAAGTATAAATTAGATCACATCTCACTCCTGCTTAGATCCCATCAATATGAGGACAGAGGCTATGAGAACATGGCCTTCCCTTAATGCTCACTACTGGGCACCACAAGGGAATACTCAGAGACAGCACCATCACCGCAGCTCCTCTGGGTAGCACCAAGCTTCCTCCTGACCCCAGCAGGAGAGCGATTCCACTGGGAAGAAGATCACATTTCTAATTCCAGCTTTGCCAGAAAGGAGCAGAATGAGAAGGTGAGATGAGGTTGCAATTCTCCTGAGTCAGGGACAAAGAAGTAAGAATGATTGGGGTGAGTGTGGGGGGGTGGGGTTTCAGTAACATTTATTAAGAGCCTAATCTGTGCCAAGCACATAGCTAAGTACTTTCTACAGGTAATCTCATTTAATACTCTCAGCACATCAGCTCTCTTCATTGTACAGACAAGAAAACAGAGGCTTATAGAAATTTAGTAGTTTTCCCAAGGCCACCTAGCTACAGAAAAAAATGGATCTAGAATCTGAAGTCATGCAAGAAGTCATGCTAGAAACTGTCTACTGTGGACAGATTATGACTTATACACTAGTTACTTTCCTAGCTGCTGGGACAAAAAAACAGATACCCACAAGTTAAAGGAGGAAATGTTTATTTCAGCTCATAGTTTATAGAAGTTTCAGTCCATAATTGGTCAGCTGTAAGGCAGGGTGGCCTGGCAGAAGGGAAACAGTCCATGGCAGGGTAGGCAGGAAGAAGCAAGCAGCAGCCTCCCTTTCCCTTTTATTCTATTCAGGCTACAAGTTTATTTGTTGGTGCCACCCACACCCAGGTAGGCCTTCCCATTATCCACATCCAGACTAATTTAGTTATCACACACCCTTAATTTACCTTCACACACCCTAATCCACCATCACATACCTATGATCCAGCCACCTTCTCAAAGCTCCACATATGAGCACAGAGGCTTTGGGTGGGAGGACATCGAAATACAAGCCGTAACATTCAGTATCTCTGATCAACATTCTTTTGAAAGGTTTGGAAAGTTCAGTCTCCTTTAAAGTGGAGCCTCATGTTTTATCTGCAGAGTTGATATGTTACCTCTGCCCGCACAAGCTCACAGGGAGAATCGTTTGGATGATAGTGAAGCTCCTTGTACACTCTGGGTCTGTGGCTGGCCAGCGTTGCTATTAAGGAGCCTGAAAGTCTCATGAACAGAGTCCTCCTCTGGGTTCTAGGTAAATGGGCATTTCTACCGAGAGATGGGATTTGGGTTTTTCATGAGCCCATGCCAACTTTAATGAGCTGCTTCTAGATACTGGTAGGGTCAGGATTACTAGAGAGCTCAATAATCAAGATTAATAATATTTTAATGTAATATTAAAAAAACTTAAAATTAATGCTAAAAATCCACTGTAAGCATCATGTCAAAATTTAAACAAAGACAGGATTGTTGTTCCCAATTTTTCCTTTTGCCTTTGGTTCCAATGTGACACCGTCTAGCCAGACTACCTGCCATTCCCTGGAGGAATTTACCAAAGGTCAACATTGTGGGTGTCCTCACAGACTTCTTCTGAAGCATTTGTTTCTTTTAGATATGTATCAGGATCACAAATACAAGTAGAGCAATTACAATAAAGTTTAATGTTCTTTTCTAGTCTTTTAAAAAATAAATACATTCAGGCCAATTAGCATATGATAGCTCCTCAAATTTTCATAGTGAACACATCTAAGTGACCCGTGCTTTATGAAGAAAAAGAGCACTATGGGTGCTGCAGGTAACATTCCCCCAAGAGTGTGTCCTCTTCCGGTCAAGAGCTCAGCGCAGCTCTTTCTGCTGGGACTGTCCTGCAGTTGTGGTTTTGTCTTGTGGAAGGACGAGCACCTCTGACCTCAAGCAAAAGCTAGATCCTTGGTCCACTAAAAGCTTTCATTGTTGGCCCATCTGCAAGCTCCTCTTTTCATCAACACATCAATTTATTTATTTTAAACAAGGCCATAAGCATGGAAAACACAGCAGCTTCTCACGCCTCTGTCTCTCCCCATCCTGTCCTCCCTTCACTTACCAGGAACCATGGCTGGGAATGCAGCTCTGGAGCTTGGACTCAGGCTGACTCACTTGCCCAACGCTGCCGCCAGATAGCCAGAGCCATTGCCACTCTACGTTGTCTGACTGTTCTGTCAGGGTCACCCCTTGATGTTGTTTTGCCCGTGGGTAGAGGAGGCCCGGAGTCAGCCTAGGGTAGCACGGCCACAGCAAACCTAGGCTAGATCTGTGCAGGTGGGGTCAGCACTGCTCAGAGAATCATGGGATTCTGGCTGCTTGGCTCCCCTGAGATGATGGAGAGGACTTGTTCAGGGGACCTGGGCTTGGGGGAGGAAGTGTTTCATCCAGAAGACAAGAATTATAGGTTCAAGATTATTTTTTCAGTGGAGACACAAGGGTAGAAGCACCCAGAGGTGTTTGTTAGAAATTAGTGAGAAGAGGACAGGGTGGTCCCAGCACCGTAGTGAAAATGCAAATCTATGCACAGTGTTTCTTGGTCTTAAACCACCTGCACGGTGGCTGGAGGAGCTCATGCTCAGATGTGGCTGAATGCTCTGGGGCACTTACAGACTGTTTGACTCATTTCCCCCCTCTGTACAGTGGGGCAGAGATCACACTCCTTGCCTCACTCACAGTGATGCTGCAAGGATGAAATAGAAAACAATGAAGATCCTCGGATACCAGCGCCTGGTAACTGTGAACTAAACAGCACACGGTTCATGTTCACTTTGGTGCTGTCATGATGAATCAGGAAGGACTTGAACTTCACCTAAGCAGAGAGAACCCTCTGTGATCTGGCTCCCGCCCACTCCACACACTTTACCTCCTACTCCCTCTGTTCTGATGGAATGAGGAGAGCTGGCACTGACTCCCAATGCTCACACTTGCCAGTGTAAGCTTGCAGGATTGGCAGCCTCTGGCCATGCTGCCCTTTCTGCCCCATGGCCCTCTGGCCTGAACAGATGCAGTGGGCTTCCTTTGCATGCCATCTGCTGATAGATGCTAATGGCCCAGTGTTGTCCTTTCCCAGAGCATTGCCCCTGGCTCAGCCTCCGGAGGCTGTGTCTGGAGGGTCGTGTCAGCAGTGCCAGAGGCTGTGGGATTGCCAGGGCCCACCCTTCTGCCGCAAGGAGGGAACGCCTCCTGAGGGGTCGCTCACACTCCAGAGCTCCGGCTGGGATCCAGCTGATGTCAGATTTCAGGGCACTTGCACTTTTGTCCTTCCCTTGCCCGTTCCTGCTTCCCTCAGTTCGCTGGAGGTCTGCTCTAGGATCACTCCCTTGTCAGCCACGTGCCTGTGTCCACACCGTGGATGTCCTTCTAGGGAATCTGACTCAGACTCTGCTCCTTCAAGGGTCAGCTCTGGTGGCGTCTGTCCAAGAGGTTGCAGCCAAGCTGGAGCCGAGGGCCTCTCTCCGGGCCCTCATCTCTCAGACATATTTCTATCTTGTCACTAGCTGTTGTTTGGAAGCCACCTGTGAATACGCCCTTCCCCCAACACCAGACCAGGAGAGGCTTCAAGGTCACGACTTCCTCTGTTTTCTCTCTGTATCTTTGGCCCCTGAATGGGTGTTTGTCGCACAACTGGGATTTAAAGGGAGATTCAAATAGAGACTTTATTCAGATTTGAGAATCACTCAAGTTTTTCTGGAAGGAGTAGCATTTAAAAGGTGAACTTTGCCAAGCAGACAGGCACCACCTGGCCCAGTCCTCATATTTTCTTCCTCTTCCTCTTCAGAGCTGGCTGGCGAGAAATATTTATCAAAAGGGTAGTTTGGCAGTGGCACTTGGCTGTCTGTTCTCCTGTGCTTGAGTATAAGCAATCTTTTTAAAAATTACAGTTAGATATAGTTGCATATGAAGGAAAAGACAGTCATTAATACATAAAGACTTTTTTCCTTGCGGAAAAAAAAAAAAACCCGAGGAAGGAAGTCTAGGACTAATTCAGTGGTTTCATGGTCCTCAAAGACCCAGTACCTATTTTCTTTCTATTCTAGCAGAATAGTGTATAACTTTCCTACTTGTGGTCTGGAGATCTAGAATGTCTCTGTGAGACCTCAAGTACTCAGAGGTGGGGCTTGCAAAGACGACTGGAGGAGGCAGGGCCTGGTCAGAAGTGGTCCCTGGGGGTGTGGCCTGGAAGGCGCATCTCCCCCGCAACTCCTCCCTATTGTCTGTTTCCTGCTCCCATGATGTGAGCAGCTCTCCTCCGCCCAGCCCCTTCCACCTAACATCTGATTGGCCAGGGGTTAGTCACATGGGGAGATAGGGGGAGCAGCAGCTGGGAATCTCTTGCTCCCTGTCTCCAAGGGGGCGGTGGACATCTGGAAGGTGATTAGCAGTTTCTTCCCTGCCTTCCGTTCCAGGGATTCTGGGGCAATCCCACTTTGACATTCTGCCTCGTGATCTTCATAAGCTGTCTATCCCAGGATGTTCTCTCGTTTAGTCCAAGTTGCACCTGTTAGTCTGCCTCTCATGATGAAGATCCCTTGCCTAAATATGTGTCTGTATTTTTGACTTTATAGCAGAACATTTGTTCCATTAGACATTTCACACAGACAAGAAGGTCTTTGATAAATTTAAAAAGGACCAAGGGCTTAACCAGGCAACTCTTTTGCAGTGAATGGCCAAGGAGAGTTTGCTTCTTGGACCTGTCATCCATTAGCAGCTGAGCCAATCACACTCCTGCAGTATTCTTGGGAAGAGGAAGAAGCACATGAAGGAATCGCAGCATCTTTTGAGGTGCTGGAAGCAAAGAATGCTGTTCTATTGACAGCAAGGAATGCTGGGAGCTGAGCAATGATTCTGACTCTACGGTTAGTTGTAGAAGTTGGCAAGTCATGCCAAGAGTGATCATGACCCTTGCCTTTATACCTTCTTATTCCTTTCATGTGCTCCATCTTCATGACCTGCTATCCGCCTGTGCTCTTTGCTCTCTTGTTTCTGTGCCTCTTCCTGTGTCTTCCCCACCAGCTCAGCCTGTTGGTCCTGTTTGGACAAGTCCAGACTTCACCTGGAGCTTCATAGCAGAGCTGTTTGAATTCATGGTCTGCATGGTTGCTGTGTAGGAGCAGACAGTCCTCCCCGCCATTGGCTGAACTTGACCTGTGACCTCAGTGCCCCCAAACTTGCCTTTAGAGCCACAGACATCAAGCAGAAACCAGAGCCATCCCCACATGTTGAGGCACCTGGAATTTTCAAAAGGAAGAAATACCCCAAAATTGGTAGAATTCAGTATTTACATAGGTTCACACTGGATGGTGCTGCCTTTCTGTGATCTAGGGTAAACTCAGTTGGAAGTAATGTCAAATATCTAGACCTGAGATTTTCTATGACAATCAGATTTTGGCCAAAGAAGTCTCTTGTTTATCCTGTAAGAAGGTCTCCTTTGCTTCCTTTGGTTTGGCTCCTGTGGTCATTCTGAATTGTCTGCTCAACACACACTTTGATAGCATATCAAAACTTCTCAGCCTGGCTGTGTGACCAGACTCCCCCCCACCCCCGGCCAATCAGGACTTCCTGTCCAGCCATCCATTAGAGTCTCCGTAAAGCTCTATTTTGAAAGCTAGCTATAGAACAATGTTTCTTGAGTACTTTCTATGTGCCAGGCATTATGCTGAGACTTTTACCTTAATGTCTCATTTAATGCTTTCAACTGCCCCTAAGAGGTAGAAGATATTGGTCCCAATTCACAGATGAGAAAAGCTGAGGCCCAGAAACATATGTTAACTTGTTCCCACATCTCACAAAGTTAACCAGTGCTACAGCCTGCTTTGGAACTGCAGCCAGCTCTTGATCTCATGTTACTCATGGCCTCCCCTCAGACTCGTTTTAGAGCGTGTATTAGATAAGTTCACTAGGGGAACAGAATCAATATAAAAGACATGTAGAATTATAAAGGGAATTTGCTAGGTAGGCTTACAGGATCAGACGGGTGGGGTTTCTAGTGGCCTTTGGCAGAATCGGAAATGGAAGAATTCAAAACAGTGGTCTGTGCATTGAGGAGCAGAGCATGGGGAAAGTTGCACATGAAGGTTGAAGGCCATGAAGTTTGTTGCAGAATCACTGGTGTGAATCTGTGTCAGAAAGCCAGACAGTCTGTGTTGGAAGGCTGAAGGAACTGGAGACCAACATCTGAAGGCAATGGTAAAGAAAAGGGAAAGACTTCCTTCTTTTTTTCCCTCCAGGCCTGTTGGTTGGCATCACCCACATCCGGGGCAGGTCTTCCCATCTGAGCCTGTCAGTCATCCACCCAGAGCTTTGGTAATGTGTGAGGTGGTTTTTTCCTCAAGTTCAATTGGCACATCACCGTGACCCATCACAGAGAGAAACCTACCCCTCGGAGCCTGTCCTCAGCAGCTAGCTCTCACATTTCCTCCTTGGCAACTTCCTTTGGCTGCTTCAGCTAGAAGCTCATTCCTCCCCTCACTGATAATCCTGAGCACTTTCTCTAACCCTCCTACTCCATCCTCCTATTTCCTTTAGTAATTTGTGTATATTCCAGCAAGCAGGGGCCTTTCCGATAGAACTGCTCCCGCTTACAAAAGCACAATGTCTTGATTAGATAGAGACTGTGGACACAACTTTTCTTTTGACTGAAGAGAATTTGCCTGTCACACTGGGGGCCAGGTCTTCAATTCTGTGTGTGTGCCTTCCTCCGCGTGAGAGCTGTGGTCAGCAAACCCTGCCAGGCTGGGAGTTCTTCTGAGGATGGTCTTCTGGGCTTTACTGCCTTTGATACCTAAAAATCCTTTGCAGTGTTTTTCTTGTGGTGGAGGTCTTAAATTTCTAAATATAGAAGCTAAAATATTTCCTTTCATAAGACAGGAAATACTTTATGGAAGGAAAAGAACATCCTGCCAAACCTTTAAATGTTTCTCAGCAAAGGTCCCATCAGGATGCCCAGGAGTCTATCCAAGCCCAAGTGTCCTATGTGAAACTAATTTCCCAGAGAGGCTTTTCTACGGAATCTCGCTGTGCTGAAGTGCCAAGTTCCCCTGGTGTGCACACGCACACGTGTGTGTGTGTGTGTGTGTGTGTGTGTGTGTACTTTAAAGAAAGAAAGCTATTGCATCTCAGAGAAGAAACAACTTAAAATCTTCCTAACAGGATCCCCAGAGAGTGACTAAAATCACCCCTGAGGTATCCCAGGCATGCAGCAGGGACAAGCTGGGAAGAGGGTGAGTGTGGCTGGCTGTTGATAAACCGGGGATGCAGGTGCCACATGACCAGACTGTCTGCGTTCCCCTTAGGACTCTCGGCCAGCTGGGTGCTTTCCTTGCCTCACCAGCCCTCCATTGTCCCTTGCTAGCCAAGGGGCCCTGACTTCCTTACCTCCCACGCAAGACCTTTCTGACTCCCTCCCCTGCCTGTGGACACAGGGACTTCCTGTCTCAGCTTCCTGAGGGCCTGGCCTCAAGTCCCACTAACCTGCTAGCGTGATAATGGGGACCCATGTGCTTCTCCCCACCCCAGGTAACACGTGTGTTGTTTCCTTTTCCTTCAGACACAGACAAGTGGGGAGGCTGTAGAGGCAGAACCAGAGCTCTTAGATAACATCAGAGTCACTCAGGTTCAGCCTTCTTGTGATTGTTTTTGTTTTACAAAGAGCAAAGAGCCAGCCAACCAACAAAACAGAAGCTGCTTTGCAAGTTCAAGTCCTGTGGTTCACTGTGGCTCTGGAGGTATTCTCCCCCAGGGTGAAAGTTACATAACAAGGCTTTTTTCAAGACTGTTGTATAGCCTGTGTGTTTGGGGGGTTTGATTTGCATGAATACGAAAATATATTAAAAGTACTATCTTACACCTCCAGTGAAACACTTATAAGACCCCCGTTTCTCTCCATCTCCTTGGCAACAGGACTCTCCCTCACTGACATCATCCTTCAGAGGAGATGAAAGCACCGTGGTGCTGAACCCTCATCCAGCCCCCAGCCCCTTCGGTTTGGGAGTCCAAGTCAGTCTACGCATGGGGTAAGTTTGCAACTCAAGTTATTTCCAACTGGAAATTTAGCCTCTTCTCTGCAGCTTCCTTCTGACTGGACAGTGGGAGTCAGAAATTTCCTTCTGCTGGTTTCCCCAGAGCCATCCTTGCCCTCTCCTCCTCCTCCCCCACCTCCTCCCCCTTTTGACTCCTGAGATGTGGGGCTAGGGAGGAAGGAGGAAGAGCCCATCCCGTGGAACTGTCTCTGTTTCGACCTACTATGGCCACCCCAGTGCTGACCATCGTGATCTGTATGAAGATTCCTCCCCCACTTCATGCAGAGGCTTGATTGTCCCTTAGAGATTGCCAGAAGTAAGGTGAACAGTCCACAAGATCCCTTTCCTTGCCCATAACAGACATCACTAATCGATTGTGATTTTTTTTTTCCCTGAACCTGGAAGAGGGCTGCATCCCAGCAGGCTGATCAATAATCTGTCTGACTTGCTCTGCAGAACATCACAACTGCTGTTCCTTTGTTCCTGATGTGTCTGTCATCCATACAGGAGGGTAGGGGAAGCTCCTTGTGAGCCACGGATCACAAGGCAAAGTTGGGGATGGAGGAACACAAAGCTGGTTCTTATCATTCATGTGAACTTAGCTTCAAGGCCAGAGACCTGGCCTGACTCTGGGCATGAATGGGCATCTTCCCTTCTCTCTGCTATTCAATAGGAATCAGCCGCAGGAACCCACAAACCCTGGTGGTGGAGCAGACTTGCTCCCTGCGCAGGGACCAGCCATGGAGGATGGCAACTCCCGTGTCTGCAGGGAGGGAGAAGAATGTCAGAGGCTGGGATGCAGCCCGGAACCTGGCAGCCTGGCAGGCACGGTGATCCTGCAGAGCAACACGTATTCTTCTTGTCTGTCATTGGTACTTAGACATCGCTGGAATGTCCTGGCAGGACCATCCATCCAAATCCACTCAAAATTGAGTTTTGTGCCTTCGATGGGGAATGTTGGCTGTGTCCCCAGGCCCCGCCTGGCCGGCTGTCCCTGCTGCCCTCCTCGACACGTTAGCTGTCTCTCCGTGGGAGTCTGGACCTGCCTGTTCCCTCTCGAGCCAGTTCCAATGATCTGAGGCTGTGGGAAGGTGGCTAGGTCCACACTGTGTGCCTGAGATCTCCAGGTGTGGTTATTGAAAGCAGCAGCCTCGCAGCAGGGTGGATGCAGCCTACATCAAAAGCTGGGCTCTAAGCCAGGATCTCCCCACTTTTGCAGAGTGCAGGAGGTGGGTAAAAATGTCCAGAGCAGAGCGAATGAAGAATGACGTTCAGCCAGAGAAGAGCAGAGCTGGGTGTGGTGGTACAAGCCTGCAACCCCAGCATTCTGAGGCTGAGGCAGGAAGACTGCAAGTTTGAGGTCCTTGTCACTAGGAAACATGTCACCATGACTATGGTGTGACAGGGAAGAATTACAGAAGGGTCTGGAAGAGCTGGATTCACACCCTGACCTCAAATTTAGTGCATGGGGTAAAACAGTGGCCTCACACCATTCATTCTACTACAGGGACTCAGAAGGGGCAAAATACCTATCTGTGATTTCCGATGTTGCTTTTCACACTCAGCAGTGACCTCAGTAGAGCCATAGGAAGAGGTTCACCAGTGCCTCCTGTGATGGGAAAGCTCAGCGCCCTGTACTGGTTCACAGAGTGATTGTGAGGTGTCAGGATAATGCATCTCGGCTGCAGTTCCTGCATGATTTCCAACGTCACTCTTTCCGGCCTCAGGAGTGGTGGATGGTGGCTTTGAGTACCCTGTTTTATGCAAGCAGGTCTTGTTGGCTGAGTTCTACTGTTTTAATGCGACTTCATTGAGATCTAATTTGCATATAGTAAAATTCTTTTGTTAAACATGTGCATTCCAGTGATTTTAGTATATTCATAGTTGTGCACCCAATATCACTAATTTTAGAACAATTTTAGCACCTCAAGAAGAAACTCTGAACCCACTTTACCCCACAGCCCTTGGCAACCCCTGATCTGTTCTCTCCCTAGAGCTTTCCAGATGTGGACATGTCGTGTGGATGCAGTGTCTGGCTTCTTTCACTTTCAGGAATCTTCCATGTGGTCCTAGTGCCAGTCCTTCTTTCCTTTGTGTGCTGAAGTAATATTCCATTCAACGGCTATACCACATTTTATTCGCCCATCCACCGGCAGACCCTGGGGTCTTGCTGCTTTAGAACCAATTTGCATAATGCCTTTCTGATAATGTGTGAACTTGATTTTTAAAGGAACACATAGCTTCTTCTGTCCTGTGTGTCCACCTAGGGGTGAAATCGCTGGGTTGCTCTGAGGAACTGCTCAGCTGATCTCTACAGCAGCCCCAGGCTTCTTTCTCCTAAGGGCCCCGTGAAGGGTTTTGGTGTGTCTGTGTTCTAACTGGCACTTGCTACCCTCTGTCTTTTTTTTTTAGGACTGTCTTAGCAGTAAAATGCTAACTTGTGGTTTGGGTTTACATTTCCCTAATGAACAACGATGTTGCGTATATTTTCATGCACTTTTTGGCTCCTTGTATTTGGACATATTCTTTGAAGAAATGTCGTTTCATAGTCTTTTCCCCATCCTAACTGGGTTGTCATCTTACTGTTGAGTTGTAACTGTGATACATACATA
>NW_022900927.1:63881882-63913014 GCF_012274545.1 Fukomys damarensis
ATATACACACATATATATTCCTAGATCTTAATCCCTTATCATTATTTGCAAATACTTTCTTCTATTCTTTGGGTTGATTTTTCATTTTATTTTCCCGACTCAATTCTATTATTGATGTTTCTAGGTTCTGGAATACTGTCTATGCCTCAGTGCTTCTGAAACATATCAAGCCACAGAACACTAGAGAGGAGATTATTTATTACGTATCTTTCGCGAGTATCCATTCTAGTCTTCACAATAGGTTGATGGCACATATCATTGGTTACTTTTTACAGCAATGAAACTGAAGCTCAAAAGTGAGAAGGCAGCCCGGCCAAAGCGCATTGCCCAGTGAGGACGGAAAAGGAGGTTCAGTCCCAGCCGTTTGATTCTCAAGTCCTTGCTTTCTTCTCTAAACCTCACCGGTCCCCTTTTGTCACAACCAGCTGACACTGGGTGCATCAGACTTACAAAACTGAGCCACTGATATCAAAGAAACAATTTGGGGCCTGGCCCAAAGACCAACTGCCTAAGGTCACCTCCATGGGAATGAATAGGAATTGTGTGTCTCCGGGAGCTTGGCCTGGGGACAGGGCTCTCAGGGCATGGGAGGACTGTGTGGCCATTGTGTTGGCTCTTCCTTTGTGCCTGGTGGGGACAGCCCCGAGGAGCTCCCCCGGCACCTCAGCCTGGACACAGGGACTGCTGTGGACAAAGGAGCCCGGATTTCCTCCCGAGATTGAAGGCAGATATCGCTGGGAAGGAGAAGGGCCGTGGGCACTGTCCTGGGAAACGCGGGCTGCGGGAGGCCAGGGTACCTGCTGTGAACACAGCGCAGGGAGCTTCAGAGCAAGCAGGCTCTCAGGAATGCTGCTGTTTTAGCCTGCGACCTCCCCTTCCCCCTTGTTGTTCATGGGAAAATGACCAGATTTGGGCATGAGGGAAGCTTAAGAAACAGATATTCAGAACAGGCTTTCCTGGAACTCCCAGGGAGGATGGAAATGGCCAGGGTTGGGATAAAGATTCGACAGCCAGTTTTCCTTCTGGCCTGAGATGCCCTTTCTTGTTTCCAGATGACTCTGGAATCAACAGAGGGCAGCAGGACAGAGGTGTGGCCCGGCCAGGGCTGTGCTCTGAGTAGATAGCTTTGGAGGAAGGTTAGAGAGACCTTGCATGCTCTGGATACATGCTGGGTCTTTCCAGCTCGGATGCCCTTGCCAGGGTGTGTAGGAGTGTGGGGCTAAATGCTCTGCAAAGAGAGAGGAGGGATTGCTTAAAGTTTGGGTCTGGAGCTCCCGTTCCGCCAAGAGGCTCGAATCCCCGACGCTTTCAGCAGACAGTTCCCACAGATGGGCCAGCTTGGTTCTGGGTCAGAGCTCCGAATTGAGTCTGAAGCCACAGCCCCACTTTCAAGAACTAACGGAGGGGAGGAAGGAACAAGTGAGTGGAGCGACTGCTACTGGAATCCTGGAATCGAGTGGCTCCAATCTGGGCAGGAGGTCCAGTGGGCTATTCTTTTGAGAGGGCAGATCCAAGTCAGATCAATCCAGGAGAAGCTGAGATTGGAATTTAAACAGCTCTTGTAATACATTTTCTTAACTCCATGCTGTTTTATTGGGGGAAATCTGGGAATCGTTATATTCTCTCTTCTCTCTCTGTCTCTGTTTCTCTCTCTCCTGTACGGGAGGTTAAACCTGGGGTCTTTGCACTGAGCTACATCCCCAGCCCTTTTTATATTTATGCTTTTAAATTTTGAGGCAGGGTCTTGCTAAATTCCCATGTTGCCTAGTCTGGGCTTTCAGTCCTCCCATCTCACATGTGCAGGCTGTGCCAGGAGCAGGAAGTCCTGATCTTTCTCCCCAAGCCTTGAGCGTCCCCTGGGGGCGGACTTAGCTCCATGGGACTAGAGCAGCCTGGTTCTGAGTGACAGATGCTGTGGGTTCCCGAGCTCAGCGCTCAGACTCCTGGCTGAGAGGCGTCCACCTGGCTTACTGCGCTGCCACCGAGGCACTTGGGGCCTGGGTGTGCACACAGAGGCTTCTTGCTGGGCTGTGAGTGATAGCATCTGTGTCCTTGACCCCAGCGTCAGAGTCGTGGATCTCCTGCCACCGCCTTGGGCGGACTCAGGGGCTTGGAACACCTTGGAAGCTGCTTGTGTTTTTGTCACCCAGACGTGTGTCAGGAGAGACACAGGAGAGGCTTTCAGGAGGCGACTCACAGGAATGGCACTCAGGGGACTCACAGACTGGTCGGTGTCACACTCAGGAGTGTGCGCAGAGGCCTGGGAGGGGTGGAGGCAGAGAAGTTACGGGGAATCTGATCCAACCCAGATGCCCTGGTCTATGGTCCAGAGCTGGGGCTGGCAAACTGATCTGTTGTCGGGAATGGTGATGCTCACCGTAACTCCAGCACTCTAGGTGGCTGAGGCAGGAGGATCACAGCCTGGCCAGCTTAGTGTCTTACCAAAATCCTGCCAAAAATGAAAAAGGAAGATCAGGAATGTAGCTCTTTGAAGGCCTGGGATTCAACCCCCCTATACTGCAAACAAACAACACACACATACACACACACACACACCAAAAGCTGTGATCTGTGAGTGAAATGCAGCCTAGTATTTGTTTCTGCATGGCCCGTGACCCAAGAATGATTTTTACAGTTTTATATAGTTGGAAAAAAAAGTAAAAGGAAGAATACTCTTCCACACTGTGTGAAAATTATAGGAAATTCAATCCTAGAAAAAGACAATGAAGGCAACAACACCATGAGGCCCAACAGAGCAAATCAAATAGGCAAAGCAAGAAATTAAAAGGAGAAGGTGAAAAAGTAAAAAGAGTAAACAAAAGGCCAATAACATGTCAATAATAAGTCAGTACATATCAGTTATAACCAGCAATGTCAATGGCCTCAACTCACCAATCAAGAGAAACAGACTGGCAAAATGGAATAAGAAGCAAAATCCAACAATATGTTGTATACAAGAAACACACCTAGTGCAAAAAGAAGCCCATAGACTGAAAGTGAACAGATAGAAAACAATTCTCCATATGACAGGAGCCCAGAAAAAAACAGGGGTAGCAATCTTATTTGCAGACAAAGTAAATTTCAAACCAAAACAGATTCTAGTATTATTGATGTAGGACGGTACTGTATCATACCTCTATGAATGTAAAATATCTAGTACCTGCTTTATGATACATAGTAGGGACTGTGCTTTATCAGAGATGCATTTAATGATATTACTCTAGAGTGTTCTCTTTCCAGATGATGATTAAGATGCTAATAAAAAAAAATGGTCCCAGGTACCACAACAGCAACAGAACTTTGCTGTTTTCTGGATATTATTCTTTTCTTTGTTTTTTGTTTTGTTTTGTTTTTAATGGAATGTGCTGAATGTCTATGATTTTGTTCAGATAACTGCAGAACCTTATATATATATAAATTGAATTTTGGGAAACTTTAACAGTGCTGCCAACCTTGGAAAAAGTCATCCCAATTTACTGTGTTGACTTGGCATTGTACAGAAATGGACAGCCATATTGGTCTAGAAATGTTATTTATTTTTATTTTTATTTTTTTCCATGTGTATAGGGGTAACACATCATACTAAATATGTAAGGTCGTATCTACGTGGGTTTGATTACAGAAACTAATAAAGTATTCTCTAAATAATGAAAAAAAGAATAAGATAAGACTATAAGAGCAAGAAGCAATTTAAATATGTTCAGGGATCATTTTCATCTCCAGAATTAAGGATTATTTTAATGTTACATCATCGCCTTTTCTCTTTTACTTTCTTTTTTAGTTTTATTTTAGGATTCCCTATTTTTAATGTTCATACAGAGATTTCTTTAACTGAAATACCGAATAGTTTCTTTGGTGTGAACAACTATAATAGTACACAGGATCCTAATGAGACAATTAATAATGTGAAATAGGAAGTAAAGGGCTAAAGGTGTAGGGAAAGTGGGAAGGGTGGGGAACGGTAATAAGGGAGAGGAAAAAAATATGAGAAACTGAAAGAATGGAAATAAAGTGTTTGTAAGTGGGGAGGGGAGGGGGGTGAAGGGAGGGCAGGGACAAGGGGAAAAAATGAAAATCAAGACCTATTATGTAAAGGTACAGAATCCCAGTGATGAATGTAACTGTATTGTATACCTAGATTGTACCAATAAACTCAATTTAAAAAAAAAAGAAAATTATAGGAAATTCAAATTTCATTGTCCATAAGTAAAACTTTATTGGAACACAGCCAGCACATTCATTTATATTTTGTCACATACGGCAGCGGCCCTGAGGGTTGGGACAGAGGCCGTAAGGCCTGTTAGCCATGATATTTACCCTCTGAATCTTCATAGAAGAAGTCCAGAGTAGTGACACTTTTTCACCCCCCAAAACTGGGGATTGGACCCAGGGTCTTTGCATTGAACTACAACCCCAGCCCTTTTTAAAAGTTTTGAGACAGGACCCCTTGAAAGTTGCTAAATTGCACAGGTTAGGCTGGAACTTGGGATCTTCCTGCCTCAGCCTCCACAGAGCTTGGATTATAGTTGTGCGCCTCCACAGTGGTCTCTAGAATTCATTTTTTTTTTTTTTTGGTACCGGGGATTGAATTCGGGTCCTTGCACTTGCGAGGCAGGCCACCGAACTGCTGAGCTAAATCCCCAGCCCTAAAATTCTTGAAATGGAGTCAGCATTCAGGTCTCCCCAGGATCTTACTAAGGGGCAGATGCTGATCTAGAGGGTCTAGGGAGAGGACCTGAAATTTGCAGTGGGGCCCAGGCCCACTTGTTATTTCCACCTGATCTTCCTCTCTCAGTCTTTCCCCCACTGTGGGCACTGCCATGCAGAAGCTGTACCCGGTGTACATGGACCAGAGCTCCTCCCTGGCTCCTCCCCACGCATGGCCATTGGCCACCATGCCCACTATGGCCCCCAGGTCCAGTTTAGGGCCTGGTGTCCTTGTCCTGGCTGCTGAGTCCCAGCACCTTACCATGCAGTGGCCTGGGTCACTGCCCGCTGGTGCTGCCCCAGGGGAGCGAAGGATGTGTCCTGCTTGTCCTTTTACAGCAGGGACAGGGACAGGGTTGTGCATTCTTTCTGGACTTAGGGAGAGGAAAGCAAGCAAAGGGAAAAGAAAGAAAAAAAGAAAAAAGGAGAAAAAAATAGAGGGAAGGAGAAAATGTTAAAAAGACATCGAGCTTTCCTGAACTAGAAAGCACTTCACAGGCGTTAGTGCGTTGGGTCCCCTGTGCGCGGGCAGGATCGTGGTCCCAAACTGCAAAATCTTAAAAACAAGATGGAAGTAGGTCAGACAAGTTTATTTTTGTTTTCTTTTTCATATTTTGCAGTTGGGAAACAGGAGTAGAGAGGGGTTGGATCGACTTGGGTGACTCAGATCTTGGACCCCAGAGCTTCTGGGCTGGCACCGTCTGTGCTTTGACATCCACTGTGGCAGCAGATGCCGTGGACAGGGCCGCGGGAGGGACCTCCGTGCGCTGTGTCAGCTCAGCTAGGCCCCTTTGCCTGTTTAATAAACTGCGTTAATTTTACTAGTGCTGGTTCTTGGCCCCTCAGGGCGGCGGTGGTTCAGGCAATGTGCTGGAAAAATGTGCTAATTGCAGGCTCTAATTTTCTCCCTTCTTAAAATAAATACTTAGCATTTTAGTAGTTGGAGAGAGAGTTGGCGTAGCGGAGCTGATGGAGCAGCAGCAGCCGGAGGGGCCGGGCGGAACCGGCGTGGGCCCGGATGCGGAGACAGGAGTTTCGGGAAGGACTGGGGTCTCCCTGCTGGGCGGGGGCACCCAGGGAAGGGAGGTTCAGGGAAGGGGTGCTTGTCTCATTGCATCCCAAACCCGGCTCCTCCTGTCCGTGGGTGCAGTTCTGTCATTCAAGATCGGCTCTGAGCACAGGGAATAATTGTGCGGTCTATGAATCTCGCGGCCTTATTCCTTACCGCTCACAGATGCGGGGTATCAGCAGGTCCTGCGGATTGTCAGATTGCCCCTGAGGGCACGCAGACGCACCGAGGTTCTCCCTGGGAAGGGTTTTCCGGGGCCACAAGTCAAAGAGCGCTGCCCTGCGGCTGGCTAAAACTCAGCCTGAGGGTCCCGAAGCCCCAGTGTGGTGTGTGGGGGGGGGGTTGGAGAGGGGAGGAAGCGTAGGGGAGGAAGCGAGGTGGGGGGGGCAGCCAGTCCCTGCCGTCTACCCTCAGGCTGCCTTTCAGGATAACGAGGGGAAATAGCCAAACTGTGTAACACAAGGAGGCCGGGGCACCGCAGAGCTGAGAGCCACTCCCAGGGAGAGCGTTTGGGAGGAGTTCGCGGAGATACTTCCACTCCTTCCTTTCCCATGGTTCCCAGCCCATTCTCAACAAGCCTTGACTTTGAGCAGATGGATCGGAAGGGCGGAACCCTGGCTGCCAGGGAGGGGCGCACCCCTCACACTGGTTCTCACGGGCTCCCACGCCAGGAGCCAAGTGTGGTCCTAGGCCTCTCAGAGCCCAGAGCCCCACGTCTCCGAGGCAGGAGCCCTCCTGAGCCCGCATGCGTGCAGCAGTGACCCCACCTGGCATCACTGGGACCCTGGAGGGAAGGAGGGGCGGGAGGGCACTGGCCGGAGCTTGGGGGAGGGGAGTGGTGCCTCCGGCTGAGACAGCCCCCCCACCCCAGGGTCGCCGAGTGGCCTTGGAGCCGGCCTCAGAGGAGGCTGGGAGCCTCCTGTCAGCACGGCCGGGCCTCTGCTTCCCAGGGCGCGGCTTCCCACACCTGCCCAGCGCCACCCTCCGGCCGGGGGTGGGAATCTGGGAGGAAGGAGTGCCCGCCCTGAGGACGCACCGCACCGCACACAGCCACAGTGAGGAGCGGGCTCTGTGCTTCCTCTCCCTGGAGCTTGGTTTGGGGAGGCAGCGAGAGGGTGAGGGTGAAATGTGGGCTTCACCTGGATCTCCTTGTGCGGCCCTCAGCTCTCCTGGTCGCCTCGTCTACGAGACTGCATGTGGGTGGCAGGGTTGTACCCATGGGGATGCCGGGCCACACACGGGAGGGATGCAGAGAGAGGGCTGCGGGCCGGGGGAGCTTGGGGCGTTTCTTGGCTTGCTGGGTAGAGATTTCTCCCACAGACCCTGCCTCCCTCTCTGCCCTGCAGGCCTGGGTGTGGAGAGGACGTTTCCTGTGGTTCCCGGTCATCCTGGAACTGGGGTCTCTGGCAGGGTGACCGAGGCCAGCCTGATGGCAGAGGAGGGTGCTTCCTTCTCTTGCTGTCTTGCAGGCCCGTGGCTTCCCCTGTGGGGTATGGGGCTGGCTCAGACGGGGAGTCAGAGGTGCTTATTAGAGAACTTTTGTTCTCCCCTTGGAAGACAGGAAGCTCATTAGCCGCAGGCACGCACAATCAGCCCCTGCCCAGAGTCTAGAATGCCCTCTAGGAGAAAGGGCATTCTTACTGGGACTCAGAAACTGAGCTGCCAGATGGGTCAGGGCCCAGGCAGCCCACGTTCCAAGGGTTCCAAGGACTGGAGGCTCCCGTGAGACAAAGGCTGGGCTCTAGGAGCGCATCTCCAGGTTAGGCAGAGTACAGTGGAGTGAGGGTCCTGGCGGCCCAGAGTCAGATGAAGTGGGCTGAAGGCTGCCCCTGCGACCCCGGGAAAGTTCCTAACTTCAGCTTCCTTATCTTCAAAGCAGCACAGTGAGAAGAGAGGTCAGTGGTGAGAGGCGGAGTCGCTGGCTGTCACCGTTTGTGGGAGCCGTCATTCGTTCACTCCTTAACTCATAGGAGCCAGTGCCGTCGTGTGCTGGTGCCTCGCGAGGTGTGTAAAGGTAGAAGCCCTTGTCTTTGTGGTGACCACAAGATGATAGGGACAGATGCGCGTCCCAGGCTTCGAGGGCACAGCCGAGGGACCGAACCCAGCTGGTGGCGGTGACGGTGGCCGCACGGCTGTGGTAGGTCGTAGCTGGGACAGCCTGGTGTGGGAGGGTTGGTGGTGGAGGCAGTGATCATGGCAGGGTGGCGCTGACGATGCTGAGAGTGAGGCTGGCGACCGTGGTGGCTGCGATGACAACGGCGGTGATAATGGTTCCCCGTGAGCGTGGTGGTCACAGCAGCGCTGCTGCTTAGGATGGTGACAGTGGTCATGATGACTGCATCGAGAATGACACAGGGTGGCTGGCAGTCACCACACAGGGAGATGTGTGGAGAGAGGAAGTCTAGGGCTCCTGACTGAGTCTGGGCAGTGGTGGGACTTCTGAGAGCTTCCTGAGAGCTGGCGTGGTCTCAGCTGCAAGACAGAGAGTGGATGAGTGTTTCAGGGAGAAGCTGACAAACCATGGTCAGAGGAAGGCGAGTGAAGGGAAGGGATGGGTGTGCAATTGTCACTGTCCTGTTGCTGAGACAAAAATAACTGACACCCGCAACTTAAAGGGGGAGGGGTTTATTTTGGCTCAGGGTTTCTGGGTGTCCAATCCACGCCTCAGCTGGCTCCACGGTGGAAATGCTGTGGTGGAAGAGAGCTGCTCACTCGGAGCAGCAGGAAGCTGAGGAAAGGAGAAAAGGGAACCAGGCCATACCCTGCCTGGACACGGGAGATGACAGAGGGGCGAGGGTCACAGAGCAGCAGCAAAGGGGCTTCTTGGAGTGGCACTGTGTGGGCTGCTGTCTGTCCCCCGCACCAGTTGCTTTGTTCCTTTATTCACTGTGCCCCTGCGGCTTTGGGCAGTGGCCGTGGGAGGAAGACAGAGAACAGAAAGGGTGAAAGGGGTGAGCTTTACAGGACGTCTGCTGTGTCTTTAGATCTCAGCTCTTTCCACCACCACCGCCAGGAGCTTTACATCATCATGGTTACAGGGAGCTGAGGCATTTATTCCTCATCCTGGTGACTGGGGAGCAGAACGAGGACTCAAACCCAAGGTGCCGCCAGCTTCCTCGGCAGCCACCGCCAGGAGGGTTAGGGGGAGGCGCACTCAGGACACGGCAGAAAGTGGGGAAACTTCCAGGGCCAAAGGGGCCGGGCGGATCAGCCACCTGCTGGTGGGCCTGGGTCCAGCCTCGGGAGTGTCCTGCAGGCAAAGAAACCTCTGCACCAAGCATGAATCTGAAACTGGAAACTGTCAAGGCCCAGAGCAGCCAGGCAGGAGGTGCAGACGGCTCTTCCCCCTTCCAGCAGGGCTTCTGGCCCATTCAGTCTCACTTCCGCCCTGCAGTCCTTAGCTGTTCAAGACCCTCCCGATGGGCTTGATCTCTGCGTTCTAGCCTGCTCTCCGTTGCTCTTTCCTTCAGAATCCAACATGCGCTGCTGTCTCTCAGCTCCCTTCCCTCCTCCTCCAGCACTGCAGCGCCACCCATAACCCCAGCCACTCTGGAGGCTGAGGCGGAAGGCTCCCAGACTTAAGCCCAGCCTGGATGACTTGCAAGGGATGTAGCTTGGTGGTAGACTACTTGCCTAGCAGTCCCTGGGTTTGATCCCCAGCACCAGAACAGAGATAAAAGAGTCTTTCATGTTAGCATTTAAAAATATTTTTTGTTGGTACATTTGCCACCTTTGTGTCCTTACCTCTATGCTACATTCCACACACACAGCACACAACAGACATGTGAAGAGGCCGTTATCTGTAAGTTCATTGCTAAATCAGTCAGCTAAGCCATGCTGCAGCGATACACAAGCCCTGGGATTTCAGTCTTTAATAAACGAGGTTTCTGAAGTCTCGTGTGCACACCACCGTGATGCGTCAGAGCAGGCTTAGGAGGGAGCCCACTCCAGGCAGCCACCTGAGGTTGTACCTATAATGTCCCCTTAGAGGTGTCTGTGATCCCTGCACTCTGGGAGGCTGAGGCAGGACGATGGCAAGTTGGAGCCCAGTGCATGCAACTTAGTGACCTAGCAAGGCCTTGTCTCAAAATAAAAAATAAAAAGGGCTGGGATGTAGCTCGGTGTGAAGGCTCTGGGTTCAATCCCCAGCCCAGACACAAACAAAGAAAGGCTGCAGAAAGGGAAGAAGAAATACAGGATTGGCTCACAGCCCAGTGTCCGGAGTGCGGAGTGGGAGGGTGTTTTACTGTGTCCTGGGGGAGAAGAAGTGTCTGGTAAACCTGAGTGGCTTCTGCCCTGGGGAGCTATGATGCAAGAGGAGGGCCCTTCACGAGCCCCTGCTCACCCTCAGAACTCACCCTGCCCTGGCACTTACTCCTGGCCCCAGGGCCTTGCTCCTTACTGAAGATCAGCAGAGCCCAGCTGGGATGCAGCTCCTGCTAGAGGGTGTGTGTAGCAAAGGCGAGGTCATGGGCTAATCCTCAGCAGGAAACAAATCTCTGAACAAAGCAGAACCCTGAAATTATTTTCAAATCACAGCTGTGCTTATATTTCTATTTTTACATACTCTAAATGATGTATTCATTAGCTTTGCCTGTTCTTTGAACCACATACACCGGTATTATACATAGTCTTCTTCCATTTGATTTTCTTTAACTCAGTCATGTTTCTGGGAGTCATACATGATTGAGGGAGCCATCATTGCTTTATAATCAATTTTAACAGCTGTGTAATATTCCACCAAATGACTTCATATTCATGGATCTGTTTTCCTATCGATAACTATTCCTAATAGTTGGGAAGGAAAGAAGATGCTATTTACAAAGAAGAGAAGGGATCGTGTGTCTGTTAATTGTATGTGTCAACTTTGCTCAGTCTAGATGACCAGGTATGTGGCAAAATAGTTCTGAACACTTCCGGGAGGGTACTCTTGCATTGTCACTGTGGTGTGTGAACTTGAGCGAAGCCCTGTGTGACACGTCTGGCCCTCGTGCAGTCAGCTGAAGGCTGCCTCGGAACACGGGGTTTCTCCAGCAGAGGCCCCAGGACTCCAGCAATGAGTCTTGCCTCTTCTCCTGTCAGGTTGGCCCAATGTATGTCAGATCGGCCAGGCCCCATCATCGTTCAGCCAATCCGTCGAAATAAATCTGCCCATTTGTATCCACAATCCAGCAGCTCTGTTTCTGCAGAGGACTCTGACTGATGCAGTTAATCCGCATTGTTTCCTAAATACAGCTTTGTTCAGTTGGGAACGATATTGCCCTACTCTTTCTTTGTCTGTGGTTAAGATGCCTACTAGTTAGATTTTTATTTAAGGTATTTTTCAGAGAAATAGCAGTTTCTCTTTAATTTGCACTTTTCTGGTCATGAATGTGTACATAGTGAACTTTAAAATGCTTATTGGCTGTGATGGTTTCTAGAGGTCTGAGTCCATATTTTTTTCTGTGGACTTACTGCTTTGTGAATTATTTATTCTGAATATTCTTTTTCAGTTGCAGTCATTTCCTGCTAAATTGTAGGTTGTTATTTTATTATTCTTTTTCTTTATGGTGTCTTTTGATGCCTAAACTTTTTGAAGTTTTATTCACAGATTTTTTTTTTTTTTTTGGTACCAGAGATCGAACTTGGGTCCTTGTGTTTGCCAGGCAGGTGGCAGAAACACTGAGCTAAATCCCCAGCCCATGTTCACTGAAATTTTGATACTGACATTCTTAATTTAGTAGAGCTGAATCTATCTGTATGATTTGTATCTTGCTGGGCAAGACCTTCCCTACTTTTGATTATAAAGATGATCTTCCAAAATTTATTGTAAAAATTTCAGTCTTCACTTGTCACTTAAATTCTTAATGAATTCAATCTAATTTTTGTTGTAGAGTTTTGTTTCTTCCATACAGTGTGAGGTAGGGATCTCTCTCTCTCTCTCCCTCTCTCTCTCTCTCTCTCTCTCTCTCTCTCTCTCTCTGTGTGTGTGTGTGTGTGTGTGTGTGTGTGTGTGTGTGTGTGCATGTGGACAGCTAACTACCCTGGAACAAGGTTTTGGGAAGCCTCTCCTCTCTGTATGAAGAAGTGGTCCCACCCCTTCCCACGTTTTTGTGGGTCTGTTTCTGGGCCCTCTTTACTGTTTCTTTGGCTAATTTCTCCAGCCCTGTGCAATGTCTTACTCACTATAACCATGTGAAATAGCTAAATAAATATTGACATTGGATAGGAAACATTTCCTAGTTTATTCTTCTGGTTTATTTTTGTTTTTCTTTTGGTACCGGGGATTGAACTCGGATCCTTGTGCTTGCAAGGCAGGCCACCAAACCGCTGAGCTAAATCCCTGGCCCCTCTTCTGGTTTATTTTTGGCTGAGTGCTCTTCTGTGTGAACTTTTGAATTAGTGTATATCAAAAGGAATTAAATGCCTTGTGTGATTTTGGTTGGAATTAAATATAATCTATAAATCACTTAAAGCCAACTTGTCATTTAAAAGATGTCTTTTATTCCATAAATATGCTCACCTCTTTCATATATTTAGTGTTTATTTAAATCAAGTTAATTTTTTCCACAATAGGCTTTTGCATGTTTACTAGATTTAGATGCATTAGTTTTTCTTGCTGTTGTATGTGGTGTGTGTACATTGCTGGACATATGAATTATATATTATGTATAAGTGTGTATTTGCATAGGTATATAGTTTTTCTTTTAAACTTCATCGTGGAATGAAAAAAAATAAACAAAAGTAAGTGTAATAGTAAAATAAGACTGAAAGTATCGATTCTTCAGCTTCGGAAACCGCATTTGTGATCAGCCTTACTGCACCCCCAGTTCAGGGTTATTTAAGAAACTGACGTTATTTTGATGAGGTTATTCAGCCTGTCCGTGCTTCCCACTTCTTCGCGTTCACCCTTTCGGCTGTGGCTGGTGAAGAGACGTGGAGACGGTGGAGGAAGCGGACTCCGAGTTTGTGTCGCTCGTCTCTCTTACTGGCCCCGCTTTGTCTGTGGGTTCAGCTGGGTTTCGACTCAGACATAGAAGGTCGTGTTGTGAGCTAACACAGGCTGGAGCCTCCATTCTCGCTCTGGCCTTTTATTTCTCCTGGGGTGGGGGAATGGCACCTTGTGCTTCAGTCCCGCGGGGCAGAGAGGGTCGTGTCTTCTCCTCGTCCTGGCCGTGGCGGGAATAATGTGGTGTTTCACACGGCCGGCGGGGCTGGCTGCAGGGCTGGGGCTTCTGCACTGCCGCTGAGTCCTCATCCTGGTTGCTTTGCTTGTTTAATTTTGAACAAATGTTGAATCCGACCGAAGGCTTTGCCCGTGTGTGTAGAAAGATTCCATGGTTCTCTGGGTGTCTTTGAGTGCCCGTTTCTCAGCCTTAACTTTTTCTTATCCCAGACCTGCTGTTGCGGCGGTGACCAGTTTCGCGTGAGCTCGGGAGCCACATCTGGGAGCAGCCTGACAGCCCTGGCGCCCGCTGCTCTGTCCAGCAATGGGGATCAGCACCGCGCCCCCCAGACAGAGGCTTCATCCTTCCCTGTGTTGGTGGCATTGAGAGGCATTCTGTGTGGCAATGCCAGCTGTCCCTGGGATGGAGTCCAGGGCTATCTGGCAGCCAGTCCAAGCACTGGTGTTTCTAACTCTATTTTCCTCATCTTTTTCTTCTCCCCCACTTTTTTTTTTTTTGAGACAGTGTCTCACTATGTATTTCAGGCCCTGAATTCACTATGTAGCCCAGGTTAGACTCAAACTTGCAGTGGTCCTCCTGCCTCTGCCTCCGCACAGTGCTGAGATTACAGGTGTGCTCCATCATTCCCCGCATGCCCCCCTACCTCTGCCCCTGGGATCTCTTTCTCTCTAGGGAGAGACGCTTTAGCTTTTGTTCCAGGGACGCCCAGATTTCGAATGAGTTCCCTCTTTCGGTCTGTTGAAAGACACTGATGAAGTTTCTGATGTTAAATGGCCTTTGATTTCCTGGCTTAGATTAGCCCAGTAACAAAGAGTGACAGCGTTTGAAAAGTACAGGGCCAGAGTCCGTTCTCCACTATTCGGTCTGGAAATTTCACACTGTGCTCACGAGCAAGACTGGTATATAATTTTTTCTTTTTAAAACTCTCTTTGTCTGCTTGTAATGTCAGTGGTGTATCACCCTCATAAAACAGTGGCGGGGTGTTCTCTCTTTTTCCTTTCTGGGAAGGGATATGCGGATTTGAATATATCTGAATGGCCTGTTCCTTGAAAGTTAATAAAATGTACCTATAAAAAAATCTCTGCGCCTGCTGTTTCTTTTCAGAAGAATTTATATTGCTGGTTAAATTTCCTTGATGGTTAGAAGATTAGACAAGGTTTCTATTTCTCCATGAGTTAGTTTTGGTTACTTACTTTTTCTTAGGAATTTATATATTTTAATCTATCTTTCCAAATGTATTAACATTAAATACTCATTTTGTAACCTTTTTAGGCTCTTGAGTTGTTTTATCCCCCTTTATTCCTATTATTGCTTAAATGGATAAATTCTATCTCTGTCTTTTAAAAAAATATTGGCAGACAATGGCTTATTTGTGACTTTAGTCATCTCTGAAGATGCTTTCAGCTTTCTCGACCCTGTTTCCTGTTTTTGTTCAACACTATGCTAATATTGTTATTCTGTTCTCTTTATCCTTTTTCTATTCTCTTTTCGCTAGTCTGCTGATAATCTCTTCTTTCTTAAGCCAAGTGGTGGAGGACACGCATTTCATTCAAAATAAATTCCCTGCACTCCATAGGCTCTGATATGTAGTGTTACTATGACGGGGTTGTGTGTACTTTTTCATCTTTATTTTACATTCTGTTTCTCCCCCACTAGTATTTTGTAAGTTTATTTTTTTAAATTCCCAGTACTTTTCAAATTTCAAATTTCGTTACTGATGTCTAGTTTAATCGCACTGTGATTAGAGAATAGCTACTCTGTGACACTCGTTCTTTAAAATTCCTCGAGACTTGTCCTGTGGCACGCTGCAGGACGCTTTTAAGGTGATGTTCCAAGTGTATTGAGACATATTTGTCTCCAGTATTGGAAGCAGGTTTCTACCATCTGCTCACTTCACAAAACTTGTCAACGAACTGTTCAGATCTGTAGTTTTTACTTTTTTTTACTCACTTAAACGAATCACTGAGATGAGGGTTTGGCCAATTTCCCCATAGCTTTATCAATTTGTGAGCTGTGTAATCTGAGAACATTTTATGAAATGTATCCAGGTTTAACCTTCTATCAAATATGTTTACATAAACTCCACGGCCGCGGCCTCCCTCCCTATGGACGCTCCTACACAGGACATTGTCATGGCAGTCTGGGGTCCCGGAGTTCTGCGACAAAGCTGTCTTGTTTGTTTGGCCTGGGGCTCAGTGAGCAGCTGTCGAATGCGCAGAGGCCCAGATAAATCCACTTCCCAGGCGGCAGAGGATCGCTGCCCAGTTGGAGCCAGGAGGGCCTTGGCAGTCCTGAGCGTGCGGTGGGTTGTCAGGTTTGTTACGCGGCAGGAGCTGGCCCTCCAGCCCCTTACCTTGCTTAGCATCGTCCCGTTCTACAAAGGGCTCATCTGCCCAGGAATCCTCACTGTGGTGGAACTCAGATGCTGCTTTCTGCCTGGTTGATAACCTTTCCTCCTATGCCCACTTTTTTTCCTTTCTGTGAGTCCACTTGGAGAAAACAGAGTCAGGAGATTCCTGCCTTCTCTGAGTTAATATCAGGTGAGTGGAGGACACGTTCTCTTCCCTGTTTCTGTCTACAAACGCTGACATTAAGTTGTGTTCCCACTGCCTTGTTAGAAACCCATCCAAAGGACTTTATTTAGCTGGAAAAATCTTTAATGCCATTTTTATCGCTAAGAGGAGTGGCGACATGCAAGCCCCTTTGAGCCTTAGGCTCACTTGCAGACGTGGGGGAAGCGGAAAGCTTTAAACCCATTAGCAAAACCCACTTTTACTCAGCATCTCCTCTGGACCACGTACACAGGCGCCAAGTATGAAGGTTGCGAACAGGCATAAGATTCTCCTGGGGACAGCAAGTCTTTGGGGACAAGGGGTCTAGTGTGGTTACTTGTGATCCAGGGAACCCATAAGTCAGTCTTGAGTGGTCTCTCAGAGTCCCTTGGGCTGCAAGAGCCAAAGAGGCACAACTGTGATATTTTGTGCAACATAACTCATGATAAAGAACTCTGTATTCATTCATTACATCTTCGTGCTTCACAACAGCCTAGGAGTTAACTTTTTCATATTTAATTTTAATACATATATATATATTTATGTACTACTCCTGGGTGAAGTGTGATGTCTGGATACATGGGGAGTGATTCAGTCAGGCTAACAAACACATTCATCACCTTATGTGCCTCGCACATCTTTGAGGTCAGAACATTTCAAATCAGTGCCTTTAGCAATCTCAAAATAGACAGTGCACTGCTTATTGCTAGAGCCACCATTCTGTGCAAATGAGCCCTAAGTTCCACCCTCCTGATGGACAGTTTGTACCTTTGGTCAACAGGACCCTTTCCCTTGGCCACTAAAAGCCAGCACTGGACTCTCTGCTCCCATGACTCTGACTTGTTTAGGTTCTGTGTACAAGCAGCATCCCGAGGTGTCATCTTTCTGTGCCTGACTTATTTCATTTAGGGAAAACAATGTCCTCTAATCTCATCCAAGCTATTGCGAATGATAGGATTTCTCCCTTTTTGGGGGTACTAGGGATTGAACTCAGGTCCTTGTACTTGTGAGGAAGGCAGAAGAACCATTGAGCTAAATCCCTGGCCCTAGGATTTCTTCCTTTTTAGGGGCTGAATAGTACTCCATTGTGTGAATACACCACATTTTCTTTTGCCACTCTTCGGCTGGTGAGTGCTCAGGCTGATTCTGTGCCTTAGTCATTGCATGTAAAGTTGTAGTGAACGCGAGAGTGCAGGCATCTCTTTGGCACACTGACTGCATTTCTTTGGATGTATGCCCAGAAGTGAGATTACTGGATCACACGGAAATTCTACTTTTAAGTTTTTGAGGAAGTTAGGGTTAACATTTAGTGTTCCATTTTTCGGATTAGCAAACCAAGGCTCAGAGAGGGGAACTCTTCTAGCACTTGATTCCAACCTGGCCATGAGTAATAAAAACTGAATGTTTACTAAGTGCCTACCATGTGCTATCCCCATAGTTTTAACACATATTGTTCTTAAAGACCATTCTGTGAGTGTTGTTGCTGTCTATCCCCTTTTGTATACAATAAAAAAATGAATGGAAAGATTAAGACAACTGTGCCAGGCTAGCAGGTGGCGGAGTAGGGTTTCAACAAGACTTGGTACGGCAGCCTTGCATCTGGAAGCCCAAGACTCTATTCTTTAAATTAATTAAGTTTATTGGTAC
This sequence comes from Fukomys damarensis, assembly GCF_012274545.1. Lineage (NCBI taxonomy): Eukaryota > Metazoa > Chordata > Mammalia > Rodentia > Bathyergidae > Fukomys > Fukomys damarensis. The sequence goes on from NW_022900927.1 coordinate 63,899,024, forward strand.
ATGTTAGGTGTACATAATGACCACAGTGGTCAGAGAATTTTTTGGTTTTGTACTAGGGATCAAACTCAGGTCCTTGTGCTTATGAGGCAGGAGGTGGAACCACTGAGCTAAATCCCTGGCCCTGAGAATTTGTATCTGTACATGACATATCTTGATTCTTTTGTTCTCCAAGTCCTCTACCCTCCAAGACTCTACTGTGAGACCCAATATGCTTCTGGGGTCTCGCTGTTCTAGTGTGGCTCGTGAGCCCACCGCATTAGTGCTCCCTGGGAGCTGTTAGAAGTGCAGAATTCAGCTCCTCTGGAATCTGCCGGGGAGATGGATTCTCCTATTTGCTCAAGGTGAGAAGCTGTCTTCTCAGCTTCACGCTCCCAGATTCTTGCAGCCTCAGTTTCTTGGATTGTAAGAGGAGGCCAGCCTCTGCCGGGACCTCCTCTCGAGCTGCTGAGGAGATCAAAGGCAGGAGGAATGTGGTAAGGCGTTGTGAATTGCGCAGAGTTCTACAAAGGTCAAAACCAAGGGTGAACCGGAGCATGAAAGCTTACAGACAATTCGACAAACAGATAATGCCTTTTATCCCCAGGCTTGGCTGAGCAGGAACTCACAGTTATGCAAAAGATCCAGACAGAAGAAATGCCTTTTACAAGCAGTTCCTGGAAATTTCAGAGCTTTATCAAGGAATTTGGTTTCTCCAGTTCACTGCCTAGTGCAAATAGCAGCCCCTTAATGAGGGCCAGATGTTGACACAGCCACTCACCTTCCCCCGGTACAGGGATGCGTTTCATACTGAATTTCACCCAAGGAATTTCAGACTTTAAAGATAATAATCAGAAACACTGCTCGCTTCCCTCTGGGATTCTTGCTGATTTGGGAGATCAAAGATGTCCCCACAACCCAGTGAATGTAGACAGAAAGTCAAGTTTCCGGACTGTTCACAGGGAGATGAATGGCCTCCAACAATGGCCACTTTGGCCCTTTTGTCCACACACTGAGCTCTCCAAGCGGGTTTCCTTGCGTGTTTCGGGTCTCTCCCAACTGCCCCGTGTCTTTTGCTACCTGCAAAGCGCGCCTGGGGTGGTAGCCTTCGTCTCCGTTTCACATACTATTAAACTGATCCCTTACTGCTTAATTCCTGGCATACCTAAAAAATACTTTCTCTGTGTCTAGGAAAAGTAGAGGATGTTTAAATTCCAAACAACAGGCGTCTCCCAGGGGCACCTCACATGGAGCGCCGCGGGATGGGAACCTGGCCTGAAGGAAGGGCACCCTCCCCGGAGGCCCCGCTTTTTCCGGAGGCAGCCCGGTCTGACTTTCTGGAGGGGCTGAGGAATAACAGGACTCTTGACTTCGGGGAGGCCCACACGGAGGAGGGAGCAGCAGGCTGTTTTCATTACGCACTTGCTGGAATGCAGGACCTGGCTGCAGGTCGCCAGAGATTTCACAAACCCCAGAGCAGGGATCCTAGAAATTTGACTTTTAGAGCCCTGCCACTCTCCTGTTCCTTTGCAGTACCTTCATCCTCCTCTTTAAAGAGAGGGAAATAGTCTCAAACACGATTTAAAGGGCCAACAAGGGCATTTCCAGGAGCCCTTGGTGAAGATCTCAGTTGGCATCCCTGTCTGGTCACTCACTAGTGGTGACACTGGGACACTTACTCCTCTCTGGAAGTTCTGTCTTCCTCTGTAAAATGGCAAGTGACATATCAGAGGGACCTCACGGTGACCACAGGAGCCCTGAGATGCTACGGACTGTCCGGATCTCTTGAGAAAGATATTTCTTTCACATGGGAGGCCACCACTGTCAAGCTTTATTTAAAATCTTTAAAAAGTTATATTTAAAATCTTTGAAGAGGAAATCATTTGGTACACTTAAGGAGCAGGCTAGGCAACACAGAAACTCAGCCCCAGCAAAAGTAGCTTTGACAAACCTGGCAGCAGGCACTTATGGTCCAGCATGGCATGGGATGTGCAAGCGTCTTGGAGGACAGGGATGGTGGAGGCCACCTGGGGCCTGTGACCAGGACACTGAAGGTGAGTGGGGGCCCTTGAGAGCAACCACAGAACGTGAGATATGGCCACATGAGGAAGCCCACGGACCCTGCCCCCTGTGAGCTGGGGACATTGTGTGCTCGTGACAGATGGCAGTGACCGGAGCATCCCATGAAAGGCCTGCCGGTGGGCTGGGCAGGCTGTTCTGGAGAGGAGGGATGGTGGTGCTGAGGACAGGGGGCTGGGAAGCCCTGGGGGCTAGGAGGGGCTGTGCGAACCATGGAGGAGTTTGCACAACCTGAGGGCAGCTGGGAGCCCCCGAGGAACATAGAGCACCACAGGACCAGGCTCGGGTTTATATTTCAGGTGGACAACACCTGCCAGGGCTCAGCTTGGAAGAGCTTCCTTCCCATGACCCCTAAGCCCTGGTTTAGTCTGAGTAGCTCCGAAGGCAAGGACAGAGCCCGCTCACCCCGGTCCACAGCCCCCGACAGAGTGCCTGCCTGTGACAGGAGCTCAGTGAACATGCAGTGAGTGATTTAAAAGAAAGAGGAGTAGAGGAGAGGACAGTGAAGGAAGCTCGGGGATGAGTTGCAGGCACGAGCCTGAGCCCTCAGCTAATGTGAATTCATGAAATCTCTACAAGTCTCGGAAGTTGCTCCCTTCATTGCGTGTGTCATAGATGAGGCTCAGAGAGGTGGCATCATTTGCCCAGGGTTACGAAGCTTGGACTTGAGCTCAAGCTGTTTGGCTTTACAATCGGTCCATCCTTCCCTGGTGAAAGGGACCCACCAGGTTGCTAGGTGCTTGAACGGCCATCAACAAGCCCCACGCCTGCATCCTTCCTGCTACGGACTAGATATTTGTATCCAACCCCAAGTTCATATGTTGAAGCCCTAATCTCCAGTATGATGATATTCGAAGGTGGGTCTCTGGGAGGTGTTACGGTTGAGATCTAAAGTGTCCCCCTGAATCTCATGTATTGAGAGGTGGGGCTTTTGGAGACTGGATCATGGGATGCTGTATGCATCAATGGACTCATCGTGAATGGGTTTATAGCTCAATGTGCTGTTAGGAAGAGGTGCCTCGTTGGAGGTGGATCACTGGGCTGTGACCGGGAAGGGCATATTCTTGTCCCTGGCTCCTCCCTTCTCTTTCTGCCTCCTGGTTGCCACAGGGTGAGCAGCTTTGTTCCAGCATGTCCTCACCATGCCATTTCTGCCTTTGAGACAGACAACAATGGACTGAACCCCCTAAAACTGAGCCGTAGACTTCTCCTCCTTTAAATTGTGGCTGTCAGATCTTATGTCCTAGCCACCGAATGTGACTATGGAAGTGAAGAGATCATGAGGGTAGAGTTGTCATGAATTGTCGGACTGTGCCTTTATAAAGGGAATCAGAAAACTCCCTGATCCCTTCCATCATGCAAGGACATAGCATGAAGATGGTATCTCTGGATCAGGAAGCAGGCCCTCACCGGATACCTTGACCTGGGACTTCTCAGCCTCCATAACTACGAGAAGTAAATTTCTACTGTTTATAAGCCACCCAGTCTATGACAGTTTGTTACAGCAGCCCAAAGAGATAAAGACCCCTCCCCATGGAGGATCCACTCTGGAGAGTTGAGGAAGTAACCCCGCAGAGAAGGGAGTCTCACAGTTTCCTGGACAGGACTTGGTGCTGTCAGATTTAATGGGATGAGGAAGTGCAGGAGCAGCACCGCAGATCCAGACTCCAGAGCTGGAAGGTCCTGGTGCCATCCTCCCAGGTAACCAGGTCCTGTGAGTCCTGTACTCCTGTGCCCCCTGCCCCTGCTCTCTGCAACCTCGGCCTGAAGACTGTTTGCCCAACTTGGCTCGCACTTGTCTCTGGTCACTCGGTCCAAAAGCCCTTTGAGGAGTCTTCCATGCCACCTCCACGGCCTCACAGCAGTGACCTCCTGGTGGCTTCTCACCTCTGTCCCTGCCCCTGCAGTTGGTTCTCCAGGTGGCAGCCCAAGAGACTGTCCAAGACTCCCTCCTCGCCCGTGCCTTAGTCAGGCTCCTCTGAGCCTTCCTCTTGAGTAAGCTTTAACCTGCTTGCCCAGCCTGTTGATGGACCCTCGACCTACGAACGTAGAATTAGTGAAGGATCTATTAGTCAGTTTAGTAAGTGTTTTACCCTAGACCTCTGATCACACTCCCTATCTCTCACTCTTTATATCTGAGTGTTTAGTCTACTTTTAACATGAATCCTGCTGGGCTAATTTCCCTGCCATCAACCTGTCCTCTTGGTCATTTCTCATCTACAGTTGCTCCTGCTCTGACCATTGGCAGTGACACCCTCCCAGCCCCGTCGTACCTGGAGTTGAGTCCATGCTTGCTCCCATGTTGCAAGAGTCTTGAATAAAATCTACCTTGGTTTTAATGAGTGTCTGTACCTCTTCTTTCACAGAATCCTGCTTGTAGGTGAAGTCACTCTTGTAAAATCCAGAGTCCTTGCCATGGTCTACAACCCTCTGAGGGCTGGTCTCAGTCCAGATGTCTGCCATCCCCTGCGGTGTGGTCCTCCAGCCCCTGCTGCTCTTTGGATTTCCCCCTTCCCATCTTTGTTTTTTTCTCACCTCTATCAGAGATATGGATGCTCCTTGGCTTATGATGGGTTACATCCTGGTCTACCCAGTATAAGGTGAAAATATGATAAGCAGAGAATGGATTTAATACCTATTGAGTTTATATCAAAAGTCATAGTTTTCCAAGCATTCTAGGCCAACTGCATCCTTTTCAGAACCCCAGAAATCTGAACAAGAGTCAGTTGCTTATGCAGGACAGTGCAGTTCAGCTGTGATGGATTTTCCCTGAAGGGCAAATGCCCTGTGCCCCTCTGGCATCTTGGGAAGCTGGGGCTGGCACTGGTTAGGGGCCTGTCAGTGTTCTCCCTCTTCATGCCCCCTGCAGAAACTGGGATATGTAAAGGGACTTTGGCAATGGGCCTGCGATCCCGAGCAATTAAAGCCCATCTTGGCAGTGTGAAAACTCTGCTTGACTGGAAAATGCTTCACTTACAAGAACACAGGGTAGCTTTCCCCTAGACTGACCCCCCACTGAACATAACTACAGTTCCACACACTATAGATGGAACATAACCGGTTATTAAAATCTCACTGCTAGCCGGCCAGACGTTCAGAGAGCCCCGAAGAACGCACAGACGAGCCCTTTCTTTGAACTTTGAGTCCCACATCCCAGCACTTGCAGGGTCCATGTGACATAGCAGATTTGGAGGTGACTGCCTCTCATTCTAACTCACCCCCAATTCCCTTTGGTGTAGACCTGCGCTTGTTGCCCGTCTAGGTGGACGTCCTCCTCATGGTGACCACCCAACGGAAGTCCAGCTCCTTTCTGGACACACTCCTCTCTTCAGCCTCTCTCTCCTCTGTTTCGTGACTTCAGCTTTTCACACCGAGCATGGGTAGTCGCATTTACGTCACTGATACTAATTTTATGCTAAAGGACTTACTGGCTTTTGCTCTACTCCGAATCCTCGTTGTATCTGTACTTGTATTTAAAGGTATAGCTGAGCTTTATTATCATAATTTAGTTGGGGAACAGGGCCAGCAAGGGTGATGGTGATGCTGGTGGTGGTGCTGGTGGTGATTTTGGTGATTTTGGGTTGGGTGTTCAAGGTGGTACAGCTGCATCACTGATTTGTGGTATAATAAAGCTGCACATTTTACGGTGCTGCATTCACATTATATCATTGAAAAATAATGCAACCCAAATTGTTTATCGATACTAGCTATGCCTTGGACGACAGTCCCTCATGCCCATCAGCTACTTATTTTTCTGGAAAGCTGCCACTTTGAGACCACATAATTGGTGATGAGCTCCCAAATTTAACATCTCATTTAACAACTCCAAGTCTCTATTTCTTCATGTCTAATCTGGCCTCAGACAAAGCGCAACTGCACAGAACAAACGAGGTAAGGCACGGATGAGGCAACTATGTCCACAGGAGGCTGCAGAAACTGTGCTTGGCCTGTGAGCTGAGGAATCACTCTGGCTGGCTGCAATCTTGGCCATACTAGTGGCGCCACGTGGCTCCAGCCTCCCTCTGCCTCACTCTTTCCCTGCACCTGGGCATCACAGTACTGAAGGAGATGCCAAGGAGGCGATGCACAGAAGTGCCCAGAATGCCACCCGGCACACAGAGTGAGGCGCATTCTCTGCTGATATTATTCAAGCACCTCTCATCCCGCACATCCTGAACGTGGGGGACAGGGGCACTAAGGAAGAGGGGTGCATGAATCAATGCCTAAGCAGAAGCATTCCTGCCGGCTCTGCCTGATGGAGACCAACAGACCTGCAGATCAGATTACATCTCAGAAAGATTCTGTTTCTTATGAAAAAATGAAACAAAATGTCATGGAAAATAAGAGAATGGCACTAATTAATACACTGTATATCATTATCTTCAAAGCAATTATTTAGTGAGAAAAAGGACTCTGTCTTACAATGAAGAAGCAGAGAATAGCACAAAGCTTTCTTTTCAACATAGTAAGAGAAAGAGCCCGGAGCCCTCCTGCCTCCTCTGCTGCCTTCTGATCACCAAGACACCCTTCAGCATGAGCTCTACACATTGACCAAGCTTTGGCCCAGGAGCCTAGGACCTTCTATCTGCTGTGTGTCTTCAGCCTCTGAGAATGCGTGTCTGTCAGCCTTCAAACCAGAGACAGAAGCTGGAGTGTGACACTGAAAGGAAAATTAGGAATGGCCTAGACCCATCTACCACACGGCAGTCCTGAGGGTGTGGAGGTCCAGTCCAGAAGATTGGCACCGTATTCAGAAAAAGTCTTTTATCTAGGCAAGAGGGGAAAAACACACACCTACATGGCATGGTTTCCTCCATTTCTTTCCAGGATCTGGAGCAGGGCTCTGACAAAGGAGCAACAAAAGCATTTGAAACATTGGACCCTGAGTTGGGGATGTGGATAGGTGCCTTTTGTGGGGGAAATGAAAGATGAAATGCCAAATTCAGTTTGGCTCACCTTCTTCCTGGCATTCTTTTCCCCTCTGCTGGGCCTGTGTTTTTCTTTTCACACTGATGGGGGGTGGATCGGGTAACATTCCTGATTCACACATACATAGCTTGCCTTGTCCTGAAAGGGAAATGACCACTGACGACGGAAACCCCACAACCTCCCGAGTGGGAGGAAACCTCAGGATTCTGGCTGCTAGGATATTATTTTGGTTACTGTTTAGTGTGCTGAATACTGACCAGGACCCCTCAACTCACAACTAACTAGGATCGGAATCTGAGGCATGACATCTCTGCCGGAAACACAATGGTTGTCGCTATAGGACAGTGGACAGTTACATTTAAGGCAAAATGAACCACTTGTGCAGGGCTGGGACCAGGTTCACCTATGTGTCCGGAGCAAGGGGTTGCCACACTCTGTTCTCGCTTGTGTTGGGCTGTTTCCATTGAGGATCGCTGCAGAGGCCATTGGTACTGTCACTGCCGAACGATGGTCTACCAGATGTCCTAGCAAAAGGATCCCTGTGACCGGCTGACTGCCAAGTGAGGACCAAGATCAGAGAAGAGAAACTGTGAAGTTTGTCATTCCAGACTCACAAGACCCAACCCTGTGTGTGTGACGACTCGAAGATGAATTTTGTGGTATCTTCTTTTAAATTTTACTTTTATTAATAAATGATTGCAGGACGTAATGGTTACACTCCTCGTGGGGAGTTGGTACATGTGCACAACACATTTTAATTATTGTTTTCTTCCCCTTTGGCTGTCCTCCCTCCCCTCTCTCTCTGTCTCTTTAGGGAGATACCCTTATTTCCTATCACATGTCTTTTATTTTGCTCTCTATTTATATTTTAGGTTTTTCATATAAGAGAAACTGTGTGATATTGAAGCTTGTAGGTCTGATTTATTTTGTTAACGTTGAGGTCTCAAGGTGCACCCGTTTTCTTAGAAATGATTCCAGTTTATCTTTATGACAGAGTAATACTCCACTGTGTGCAAACTCCACATTTTCTCTACCCATCGTCTGTTGATGGGCACATAGGCTGCTTCCAAAATTTAGCTATTGTGAGTTGTCCTGCTATAAATAAGTAATAGGATGTTTTTAACCCTCTTGGAAGATGCCTAGAAAGGAAATAACTGGGTCAAATGGAACTTCTAGTTTTAGTTTTTTGGGGGAAATTCCATACTGATTTCCATAGTGGTTGTACTGGTCATATTCCCACAAACAATGGTACCTTTTTAAGGAAATCTTCTTTGAGTCCCTGAAATATTTAAAAAAATAACAGTGTGACTGAGATACAATTCCCATATCATAAGGTTGGTCTTTCTAAGTGTACATTTAGGTGGTTTTTTTGTATATGCATAGAGTTGTACATAAATCATCACTGAATGCAGATGATTTTCATTAACCTAAATAAATACTGTGCTCATTCACAACTGCTCTTCTTCCTCCTTCTCCCCTTGCAGGTGAGGCAAGCACTGTGTTATTTTACACCTCTATAGATTTGCCAGTTGTGAACATTTCATATAGATGGAATCATACAACATGTGGTTTTTCACGACTTATTTCACTGATCCTGTTTTCAAGATATGTCATGCTACAGATTGGATTGCAAATGTCCTCCAGAGGTTTGGTGTGTTAAAGGCTTCATCTCCAGCTTGGCACTGTGGCAAGGTGGTAGAAAGTTTACGAGGTGGGAGCTTATCAGAGGGCTTCCCATCTGTGATCCCTAAGACCTGCCTCAGCAACACCCTGTAGCCTGGCTGGAATAAAATGAGAAAGGAGAGGGAAGTCTTCTCTTTTCTTTATAGGAGGAGCTCTGGTCTTTGCCATTGCCTTTGTATGTTGGTCTCCAGTTTCCTCAGGCTTTTAGTGCAAACTCTTCAGCTAAGGGAATTCTTTGAAACTGAGTCAAATTAAACCTCTTCTTTTAAAAGTTGTGGGTATCAGGTATTGTGTCTAAGCAATGGGAATGCTGACTAATACAGTTTCTTTATCAGAAATCCCAACAAAAAGATTATGCTATTTCGGTGACTCTGATTGGATCATATATCTACCTTTGAACCAGTCACCACATCCACAGCCATGCATGTAGTGACCTGAGTGGCCACTTGCAGATGTCAGGGCATTGACTCCACCCAAATACATATGAGTTAAGTGGGGGATAGGTGAGTCTGGAGAGGAAAACCAGGGTACCACTCAAGAAAGGGGCATCTGGTGTCAAGAAAGATAAACACTCACTTATGTCCTCTCCATAGAAGCATAAGAACATTAGGGACTGAAAAGATTATCCCAGTAACACCTTCATAAATTTGCTGCCCGACAGCATGGCTGCTGGTAGCGTGGCTGTGGAGTACTGGAATGGGCTAGTCTAAGAGGAGACGTAAAATATACCTTGGGTTTTAAGGACCTGCTGAGAAAAGAAAGGATGCAAACTATCTCATTAATAATTTCTTTAGTGATTCAACGTTAAAATACTATTTTGAATGCATTAGGAGAAATAAAGCTACCAGTAAAATGAAACCAATGTGTTTCTTTTTGAGTTTTGTGACATGGCTACCTTAAAATTTGAAGTTACGTTTGCAACTCATGATATTCCTGTTGGATGGCGCTGCTCTACGTGGTTTTAGATTCATCTTTCAATCACCATATTGGTTGGCAATTCTGTGGAGAACAGATAGTGCCTTACTTATCATTTCTTTAGTAGGAGTGCTTGTATATACCATATGCTCAGTCACACTGTCAGGGATGTGGGTGCTGTTAATGTTTAATGCTTTCCCATTTGCGATAGGATGGAGGGAAATTTCCCTAACACCTCGACTGTAACAGTTTATTATCAGAGGGCAATCAATTCTCTGAATGACTAGAAAGGGGAATGGTGAAGGCTGAACAAACAAAAGAAAAAAAGACAACAGAGATTTGAGAGATTTCAAAGTATTTGGGGGCCAGGATGTCAGTGCCTCAGAGTGGACAAACACAGAGACTCTCCAAGCTGGCCACTATTTATTAGGTACACACATTCGGAGGAAGCAGCAGGTGACTTAGGGGCGGTGTAACCCTATGCGGATGAGGATCTTATGCAGATGAAGACCTTAGGTCGTGAGGTTCTGTGCTGAGGAGGACCTTATGGACAGCTGAGAGCTTTCTTACAACAGTAAGTGGGAGGAGTGAAGCTGATAAGGAATTTGCTCCTCCCCAGGTGAGACTTTTCACTTACTACTGGGTTCTCAAGGAGCCAGGATGTCTTTAGCTGATTATCTTGCCCTGGAGTCTCACAGCATCACCAGACCATTGAGGTCTCAGCTGTGACCAGAGGCAAAAATGGAGTTCTGCCTCAGCATGCCATAGCCAGCCTGTAGGCAGGAAAACTAGGCCTAAACATAATTTAATTGTGAAGTGTTTTTCTCCCAGGTCAGCTGCTGAGATGACAGGGCTCGGGATGCAGAAGGGAGAGAAGGATAAGAGTCCATGCCCATGACTTGCTGTCATAGAAAGCTGTTCAACTCCTGACATTGAAAGCTGTAGCTAGAGAACCCTCATTCCCTCAAATCCTCTGGGCTTTTAGGAAATGACAAGCATTTCCCCCACTGTGCCAGTTGTTTGTCTGCACAGAAAGTGGACTTTCCTGAAACTTTTCACAGGATTCTGAGTCTGTAAACCTCCTTGTTCCCTCTTTGGCTTATTTGAGCATTATGGCTTGTGTCTAGATGCCCCCTTGCTACCGACCGTAGGGCAGCAAACACGGGATTTCACGAGGAGATACAGGTTCTCTGAAAGGTGGGAGCAGGTTCGGCGATGACAGTCAGACAAAAGCACTCAACACCGAGGTGAAGTTTGCCAATGCTGCTGCGATTTTATTTCTAACTCCAGGTGTTTATATACTAGTTTCAAGGGCACACCACACCTCAAGAGTGATTTCAGTCACAGGCAGGCATGAGAAAGATAGACAATAGTACTGTAAAAACTACGACCACAAGGTCAAGGTAAGACCACACCTATATACCATCACAAAAGCTAAGACCATTAAGTCAAGGTAAGACCACACCCTTACGCAGTCAGAAGGGGAAGTTTGTAAGACAAAGGACTGGCTTTAGCATGTCACCTTCAGGTTCACCTTCAGGACTTCACAGTCCGGGGCTCAGGGTCAGCACTTTGGCCGCCCGTCCTCTTGTGCCTCAATACCTCCCCATCTCTAGGAACATCTAATTGTTCCTAACCTTTCCTGGGCCCAGAATACAATTCTACAGATAATGAACAAATAGTAATAAAGACAAAATAGAACAGAATTATAGATGAACCCAATGTCCCCAAACTGCAGGCAGAGAGGCCAGCTATTCTCTTCACGGCTGACTTTGCATGCGGTGTGTGCCAAGGACCTCCAGGAGGCTTAACCCCGTGGGGACGATACCTCTGGTCTGGTTTCTGCCAGGTGACCGGCATTGTCACGCAGACTCTACTGGAGTGGTCGTGGCACCCCCTGAAGCCTCATGTGGTCATAGGTGGGGTTTTTCAGCAGTGGCTGGATCTAGAGTGTGTAACGCTGGGATTGATTCATGGTGAAATGCTGTGACCAAGGGTGCTAGGGTTAAGGGTGTGAGTGCTGCCCTCCCTAAGTAGCCTGGATAAGATTCAAGGACTAGAAAGGGCTGTGGTCATCTCTTGCTGCTTTGCTACCTTCTGTCTGCCGTGGACTGTCTCTCCTGTATGATGCCTATCGGTCATGCCACCCTGCCTCGGAGCCAGCCGATTACGTACTGAAACCTCTACAAACCATGAGCCTAATAAACCTTTCCTCCTTTAGCTTTGGGCATCAGGTATCTTGGCACTGAGAAAAAGCAACTAAGACAATGAGTTCATTTGAATTTTTGTCATATTCAGAAAGAAGAGTCAGAGAAATTTATTTGTTACTGAGCCTGGTCACTGTACCTGGTCAATGCTGCATGAACATCCCGTCCAGGGAACAAGACAGGCCAGGCACAAGGACCTAAGTTTAACAGTGCAACGGGCACTGTTCTTCCCACCCCAAGCTGGGCCTGAGAGAGAAACCCGGCAGTGTGCACGTCCCTAAAAAGGCAGTATCTGGTCTTCTTCTCTAGGCACTTGTCCTGAGGAAGGAAGTGGAATGGATTTCAAGCTTGGGGTCATGTTCTGTGTTGTGTCTGTACTTGCTCCGTGAGGTCTGAGCTGTTCCCTTAGTTTCCCAGGAAACCATGTATGCACTAATGCTTCCTGATCTCTCTTGTGGAAACGTCTGAGAAAAGTACAATGCAGTCATCATCTTCTGTGGCCCAGATGGCTGGATCTAGGCGCTTCTATGAGTTTAGCAGAAAGTCGTTTCTCTGCATCCCTGTCTCCGTCTTCTTTGGCAATGAATTCATTCTCAGGGTGGAGAGGATTTTCTCATGAGGCGGCTCCTGGTAGCTCTAGGTTAATGTCCTCATGAGTGACCGACTTCTCTATGATCACACCAGCATTACTGGGATTGGACTTCTTGAATTCACTTCACATTTACACCAATGAATCATTTTATTGTTTAATGAACAGTGAGCCATTCAGCCAAAATTCATCAGTAGCTTTCCATGTTTCAGCGGTATACTGAGGATATAGTACTGAAAAAACAAATAAGATCCCTGAGTTTATTCCAGAAGTGGTATACACACACACACACACACACACACACACACACTCCCCACAGAAAAAAAGGATAAAAAATAAGAAATCATACCACATAATGTTAAGCACTGTGAAGAAAATTAAAATAGGAAGATATGATTAAAAGTTACTGGGTTTCCAATCATGCCTGGGTAGTGAGGAGTGGCCACTAATCACTGCGTTTGGATCTTAAATTCCTCCAAAGGTCCCGTGATAATTGGTTGACAGCCTGTGACTGCAGGAGTTGAGGCCTCATGGCAGGATGGAGGTCACGGTGTGGGGGATGCATGGTGCCCTGAGAGTGGATACTGTGGACCTGCCCCCTTCCTCTCTCTCTTTGTGCCCCACCATCATAAGGTGAGTGGTTCTACCCTACCAGACCCTCCAATCATGATATTTCTTCTTCACCCAAGGCTCAGAGCAATGGGGGCCAAGTGACTGTGGACTGAAACTACAAGCCAAAATAAACCTTTCCTTCTTATAAGTTGATTATGCCCTGTACTACATCACAGTGATGGAAAGCTGGCTGACACAGTAGGACTGAGTTTGCCATTGCATTTCTTTCAGGGACGGGCGAGTGTTCCTATCCAGACCAAGGGCCAGAGACAGGGAGAGGTCTGGGTTCCCAGGTGATGCTGAGTGCTGTTCCAGAGGCAGAGGATTCTGGGTAGGGAACGTCACCATCGATGCCAGGGATCCCTTTATCCAATATAATTTTATGAGGAGCCTTCAAAAATTAAAGGAAATGAACACAAGCAGTATTTTCCTTGGAAGTTCAGTGCTGTTACATCATGCACTGTGACATCAGGCTGTGTAACAAGCTGCTTAGGTGAATCTCAAACCTGCAAATTGCAGCAAAGAATGAGAATCATCTCTTTTCCTCTGAGGAAACCAAATACTTCAGACTGCACCTGGGCGTGAAGTCATCCCCGTTAAAATGACTCATGCTGCTGCAAGTCTCCCCACCCTGCAAATCTGGGCACCTCTGCCAGTTCTTCCTGAGCACCTGCCTGTCTGAACTCTGATCCTCCTACAACCCTGTGAAGGGAAATGTACTCTATTCTGAAAGAATGAAACAAAATAAATAAATAGAATTCAGCTACAGAGTAGACTAAATCTATGTAGAAAAGCAACTTTCATGGAGGCGAAGTCCCATTACCAGGCCGGCTGGTGGAGTGGTCAGATTCTAAGGCCCCAGAATTGGGGTGCAGTTGTAAGGGAAAGGGCAACATGCCTGTCCTAGAGACTGAAGGCCAAGAGAGAGAGAGGGAGAGAGAGAAAGGGAGAGAGAGAGAGAGAAGGAGAGAGAGAGAGAGATAGAGAGAAGAGAGAGAGAA
>NW_022900927.1:63913106-63938580 GCF_012274545.1 Fukomys damarensis
AGAGAGAGAGAGAGAGAGAGAGAGAGAGAGAGAGAGAGAGAGAGAGAGCCTCTGCTGTTCATCTGTCTTTATGTTCCCTCTGCAGCCCTTCAATGGTCCAGATTGTGCTCACCCACATCGGGTGATCAGCTTTATCCACTCTGCCAGCTCCTGTGCTAATCTCATCCAAAAACACCTTCACAGGTACGCCGGAAGGAAGGTTTAACTAGATATTTGGGTTTCCCATGGCCCAATAATCACACATTTCTGAAAGGATCACTGGTATGATCTTATTATTTTTTTGAAACAACATCAGCAACAGCAACCTAAACATGAATGAACACACCTCAAAGGCGGATCGTGTTTTGGTTGGATTCTTAGCCTGATGACTGTTCCTGCCCGAACTCCCATATTTGGCTCTTGCCAATGCCTGTTGTATTTCCGGCTTCAGCGACCATATGTTCTTCACTCTGCCGTGCACGTCCTGTGCCAATTCCACCTCCACACTTGTATTTATGTTGTGACACCACTGGATCCCCTCTCCATTTCTCTCCACGTCCCATCCCTCATGCCAGGGCTGATAGAAGGCCAGCCTTGTCCAGGAAATCCTCCTGAAGCAGCCCACTGGACTCCCATAATGCTTGCTTTTCCTCATCAATATGGACTTAGGTTATAGAGAGGAAAAATGAGGTGAAAAGACCTTTATCTCACATCATCCTTTCAGGGAGGGAGCAGCTTCGACCAAAAGCACCTTGATTTGTCCACTGAGGGAACAGGTGGGCGGGGAAGGCTTGGCTTTGGTTTGCTTACAGGAGCCAAGGGAGACATGGTAGTTGTTCAGCCTGAGAATTAAGACAGTGGTTTGTTTTTGCTTCAGGGACAGGGTAGGCAGAGAGGAGGCAAGGTTGTGGGAAGGAATGGGCTGGGGTCAGGCCAGGTGGGGACTCTGATCTGTGCTGTGCCTAGCAATCTCCCCCGTGGAGCCCTTGAGGAGGAGGAGTCTGGCGCAGCTGTGAAGTCCTCTGTGCCCGGCTGATGTCACCCCCGCTGGGCACTTTTACACTTCAAGAAAAATCTGACACTCTCACAAGAACGGGCAGGTTTTGGAGGGCACTGAATGAGGCGCTGGGCTTTGCAGAGAGGTTGGTGTAGCATCCAGGTGAAAGCAGGAAGACGGACTCAGGGACTGCAGCAGGACCACAGAAACTTTGGGAGGAATGTTGGGAGATCTGGCCCGTCACGGCCTCTGCTCTGAAGCCCTGGTTATGGCCTCCACATAAGGCCTGCAGCAGCTTGTGCAGACCCCTTGGCCTAGCTTCCTCCTCTCCGAGAGCTCCTCCTCCTCTCTGCTCATTCTGTCTCCCTTCCTGTGATGCCTCCTTCTTTCTGGCCCCCTGCCCCACCTGCACTTGTGTTTGGAATAATTCAGCCTCTCTTTGTTCTCCCCACTCTGTCCATCAGCACACAACGACATGGTCACGGACCTAGTGTTCCATCCGTCATTCCTTGCTGGGTCACGGAGGTAGGGCGTAGGAGCAAGACTAGGAAATCCTTATAGCGTGGTACACTTTCATAGTCACGTCACACCCGCCGTCCACACCCACGCTGTGCGTGTTTAGGTCTTGTCACAATCTGAGTGTTAAGCTCTCGGAGTGTAGATGCCATGGTATTGTTAAGAGCACTTTTCACGCCACCGCAACAGCCATCCGGCCCCGAGCCAGGCATGTGGCCCTTTCTCAGTAAATCACAGGTGATCTTTAGAGAGGTCAGAGAGAGAGGGATGGGCGGCATAGACTGTCCTACCTGCGGAGCAGAGCAGGGGCCCTTACACGGAGCATCTGGGGCACATCAAATGCTGACTGGCAGCAGTTCTCTGTGTAAGGGCTCTCCTTTGATTCCCGCTGCGGGGCCACGGAACTGTGCAAGGTGGTGGCCACGCGTCTCCCGGTCTTGTTGCAGACATGGCCAGCACGGCTGGGCAAAGGAGGAGCTGGAATTCCCAGAAACACCAGCTCTGCTCAATTCCCACGGTTAGAGCAGCAGAAAAGCCCACCCTGGTCTGCTTGGCGTCACCTTCCATGGTCTTTTTCTTTTACTCCACCCTGAAACACATCCGTTTCAAATATTTCAAGATAAGAAGTGTAGACCAGGAGCGAGGAAGCTCCACCCACATCACAGAGCGACAGGTGGAGCAATAAGCGGGAGAGGACACGCCCAGGACAGCCTGCTCGCTCCGCAGTGCTCATGAGAGCAGCGGCCAGGGCCGTGCTTCATCAGGCGGGGATGTTCTGCGGATCACAGGACATTCGTAGCCTCGGTTCTTGCCCACTAAGTGAGTTGTGCCGTTCAGAACTGTTCGCAGGCGTTTCCGGGGAACCACTGCGGTTCTGATTATCACTCGCGGAGGAAAATGAGTGAGCGAGTGAGAGAAGCGGGCCGGGGCCTGAGCTGCTCCGGGGAGGCTGTTTGGAGGGAGGACTCGGGGCCTTGGCGCGCTTAGATCCCCGGGGGCAGGAGATGATGCGGAAGCCAGCGCCATGGAGGACAAACCCCGGAACCTCAGCTTCTCCGCAGCTCACCTCCGACCAGAGCCCATCCAGGCGCTTTCAGGACCCATCTGGGAAGACTCTGCCTGCTCCATGGCAGCGAAGAACGGGAGCCTGAGGAGAGGAGGTGCGTGGACTCAGGGCGGTAGAGCCGAAAACCACTGCCCTCCGCGCTAATGTGAAGGGCTGCGGACTGGCCCCTGCTCGCAACAGAGCAGGCGGATCTCTTGGACACCGAGCTATCCTTAGAAGCCTGTGCGCCGTCCCCTGGCAGGGCTCGCCGTGAGCTGGCCCAGGAGCGATTGTTCTTGTTCATGAAAAATAACTTTGGGTTTTAATTTCAAATTACCTACAGCGACAGGTGACGGCGGCTATGCAGAACGGTGGTCAGGACAGAGGAGAAAGGACAAAGGACAGAAGAGGACAGAGGACTAGCACTCAGCCATCCCCTCCTTCAGCTTCCCTGCGGCCCCCGACAGAGGTGACTGGAGTCACCAGCTGTCTAGAGCCGGAGTGTGAGTGCCGCACACCCTCTTTATCGGAGGCTTTGGGCATCAGCGTCTCCCATAGGAGACTTCCTTCCCTGTCCCCAGCAGTGCCGGGAAATAGATGTCACCGTCCCTCCTTTGCAGGATCCCAGAGTGGGCAAAGGGGCCTGGCCAGGGTCCCGCAGCTGTCAAGTGGCCCAGCTGGATCTGAACGCAGGCCAACCCCGCCTTCCTCCCTGTCCCGCCCAGGCTGAGCCAGACAGAGAGACCAAGGCCAAATCAAGGGACCGACAGCCCTCGAGCCTGTGTGGAAATCTCTCTGGGGCCCAGGGAACCCACAAAAGACAGGGAGAACAGCTGGGAGATCCGGGGGCATAGTGCGAGCAGGGAGACCTCTGAAGTGGGCCCAGCAGCACGTTCAGGCCCAGCCCTGTCCTCGGTGAGGCACACTGGCAAATGCACGTGTACCTCTAGGCGCCCCCTGCAGAAGAGTCAGACTCAGGGTCACTCACTGCGCCTCCCCCATCAGGGGCACTGTGTTTGTCAAGGGTGCCTTTGTGTTGGGTTCCAAGCCACAGTTACTAATTATTTAATCCAATATTAACCAAAAAATAAAAATAAGTGGGAGGGGAGGTGGGGGGGAGAGGGAGAGAGGGAGGGAGGGAAGGACAGAGGAGCTGTTTCTATGAACACTGAGTCGGAATCCTCAAGAAGACTGTCTGAAGAGAGCCGCTAAAACATGCTGTGGAATTGGGCGATGAGGCAGTGGAAGAGAGGCAAAGGATAAAATTTGACCAACGCTCTGCCCTGAGATGGCTTCACAAGCCCTTTGAGGTCTCCCCACTTCAAAGGAGCTCACGAAGGAACTGGAGGTGATGCGTTACGGGTGTGGCTCCTGTAAGGAGGATGCCGAGGAGCCAGTCAGCAGAGACCATCTGAAGGAACAGCTTTGGCGCCACATCAAAAGAACGGGGGCTGAATGTGCCTTTGCATGTTTCAGTTCTGAAGTGTGGATATACTCCTCTTTAGCTTTCAGCAAAGTTTTTGTTGAAGCCTAACCTATGCAGGGAACAGTGAACGGGAGCTGAGCAGAAGGAGCTTTTCCAAAGAGAAGCAGTGCCCGGGCCAGGGGACAGAGCTGTGCGGCGCCCCAGATCTTTTCTCACACCTCAGTCCAGTCTCCCCCGACTTCCGCCACCACTCTGATTTTTACCAGCATGCATGGCTTTGTCCACTATATAAATTAAACCAAACAGAATGTGTTGGGCTTTTTCTTTGCGTGTGACTGTTTTTCGCTTGTTGTGTTTGCAAAATCTGTCTGAGTTGTTCAGTGTAGCAGTAATATGCTCAGTCCTATTTTGTACTCTTCTATAAGCTGTGCGGCACACAGCATTCAATGAATGGCAGTCAGGAAGTGATGTGAGTGACCGCTAGCAAAATAAGACAGCACTTGGACGGCGGTGTGCTGAGTTCAGTGGTGCTCTGGAAGTATTGAACTTCTGCTCTGTCTACGCCTTCCGCTATTAAAGTATAGACAAGTTGTTTCTAGTGTCTGGCTGTCACTTTCCTTGTCACACGGACAATATACTTAGCACCTGAAACATCAAGGAGGAAAGGATTATTTTGACTCATGTTTTAGAAGTTTTGGTTCTTGCATGGTCAAGCGGCTTCGGGCAGAAGCAAAGCCAGACAGTGGAGGGGCCTGGGCAGAGGACACTGCTCACCTCTCGTGCAAGGGGAGCGGTGAGAGAAAGGCGGAGCCAGGGGAGGAGACGCACCCTTCCGGGACACGCCTCTTCTGACCAAATCCCGCCTCCTGACAGTGAGTCCGCTGTAACGTTCCCATGACCCGAGCACCTCTCTAAACCCTGTGAGTGCATGAGGCTTCAGGGAGAGGTGTGGATATGAACCATAACACTGGTAATTAGTGCTGCTGTACATAGCTTGTACAGATGTTTGGTGAACATGACATGCATTTCTTCTGCTATTTGAGAGGAAACTTGCTGGGTCCTGAGCTGTGTGTAAATTCAGGTTTAACAGATAGTGCTGAACAGTCTACCTGAGTGTTTTTACCAGTTTATGTTTCCACCTGTGAGGATGAATGTGTAGTAGCTCAATGCTGATCCTGTTGTTTCCAGTTTTAGGCGGGGATTGAAGTGGTATATAATTTTAAAAAACAAACCTCTTACTGTGGAATAATTTGATTTATGGGAAAGTTGCAAAGATGGTAGGAGAGTTTGCATAACCCTCGCTCAGTTTTCCTCATGGACTTACGCCTTACGTTACCACAGTGTGTTTCCCAAGCTAAACATTTCACAGCAGCCCACTGGGATTTCGGGACCTCTGGGCCTTATTTAGAGTTTTGATTCTGGAGCCATTCTGGGGTCTCACTTTGCATTTATTGTCTCTCTGCTCTCTTCCGGCCTCTGATTGTTTTGTCTCCTTTGCTGTATGATCTTGGCAGTCTTGAGCTACATCGCCAAGCGTCTTCCAGCACCTCTCCCAGCTGTGTCCATGCTGCTTTTCTCTCGCTGCAGCAGAGATCAAGGTTTCTGGAAATAACATCTGGGGGCAGGTGCGCTCCTGTCAAAGCAGTGAGAAACTCTGTGACACCAGGGGACCACCCTTTATCAGTTGGTCACGGGAATGGCGCCCAGTCCTCCCCGCTGTGAGCCGCTGGCTCCCCTTTTCTCTTTTCTGTGCTATGGAAGTGAGTCACCAGGTCTCACCTGTTTTTCAGGAGGGAGGGAGCAGAGGGAGATTTATTTCTCACTTGCTGAAGGTGGAAGAGCCGCATATATTCTTCCGAACTTTCCTGCAGGGAAGATTTGCTTCATCTCATCTCACTGCTTCACATCCAGGTGAACTCATATTAATCTTATACTTTGGATTATAACCCAAGACCACATCATTGCTCAAAAATGTTCAGCTTTGGCCATTGGGAGCTCTTTCAGGGTGGCTTTTGTTCCTTTACTATGCCACTCCCACCACCCTTTTTGCTCAAAAATCACTCCTTTCTGGTACCATAAGATACTCCAGGCTTTATGCTTTACAGTGGCACCTCAGTTCACAAACTCAATTCTCTTCCATGACTCTTGTAGCAAACCAAATTGGACAAGAACCAAATAAAATTTCCCCATAAGGTCAACATGGAACCTAACCACCGAATGTGATTCAGTTCTTGTCTAACTCGGTTTGCAACCAGAATTGTTCAAGAGTCAAGTTTATGACTGGGGTACCACGGTTTTTTTTTCTGTCCAAACTTAGAATGACTCTTTTCTCTAAGGAGCCTTGGTTGCTTTTACTGGAGAAACCAAGATTTCAGTGCTGAGCATCTCGCTGTGGCTTTAATTTCAATTTCACAGAAAGAAAATCACCTTTCTAAAATTTATTGACCATTTGGATACTTTTGAAGTAAGATGTATTAAAGTCATTTGTTCGTTTTTCTACTGGAATGTCTACACTTTGCATATACATTTGTAGACTTTTCTCTTTGAACATATTGTGGGTTTGAGCCTTTTCTGGGAAAGTGTACCCACTCGGTGGCCTGTCTTGTCAACCTGTTAGTGTGGAAAAGCAGACATTCTTTGCAGTATCTGTGGTACAATTAGTCACCTCTGCAAGGTTCTGTTTATAATCATAGGAATATTCTACATTGTTTAGCACAAAGCTTGCTGCTTTACTTTTCATGTTTGGAGCCACAGCACATCTGGGATTGATTTTTCTGTGTCAATGAGGTGAGGTCTAGATGCTTTCTAAAGAGTATGATCATACAATCAACGAAACCCCACTTACCGAGAAGACCATGCTCTACACCCACATATACGCGTGCGCTCACACACACACACACTCACACCCTACTTCCTGGGAATGTCATTGAACCAGTTTGTGGAGAAGTTGTTTAAATTATCAGGTCTTCATGAGAATGAGCTGATACTTTTTATTATTTATTTAGATCTTTAAAGATTTCTCTCAAAGATTCTTCTCAGTTTGTGGTTTTGCATGAATTTTGTTTTAATTTCAGTGAGGTGATATTTTTCATGAGTAAGCCTTCAGTTTGCACTTTAATTTTCATTGAGAGTGTATGAAAATGTTATTTTAAAAATGGATTAATGTTGTAGCTGGTAAACTTCATAGTCTGTCTTATAATTGTAATTATTTAATTTTAATTCTTTGGGTTCTCTATGTGTATTCTGATGTATTTGTTAATAAAGGCAATATTTTTTTCTTTTTTAATTCTTATACTTTAAACTTTTTCTTTCCTTATATCGACTATAAATTTCAGTGCAGTGATAATTACAATGCAGATGGTAGATACTTTTGTCCCATTTTTGATGTGCAATAGGAAACAAACTTAAAATATTCCATTTTGTTTTCTTTTTTTGGTACTGGGGATCTAACTCAGGGCCTTGTACTTGCGAGGCAAGCAGTGGAACCACTGAGCCAAATCCCTGGTCTATAATATTCCATTTTTAAGTGTGTTGTTTAGTTTAAGAACAACACACACACACACATATAGATACACAGATTTTAAAAGTTGCATTCTGTGCCTGCTAAGATGTTTGAGATTCATGAATTCTTATTTGCTTTATGAATGCCTTCTCCTTGTCTTTGAGCTGGTCTTATGATTTTTCCTTTGTATTGTACCAACTGATTAATTTTAATGTGAAACCACCTCATTATTGCAATAAATCTAATTGTTTGTATATAGCTTTCTTTCTGTATATGCTTAGGTAATATTTGGCTATAATTCATCACCTATATTTATGAGAGACATTTATAATTTTCAACTTTTATAACCTCCTCATCAAACTTTGTTTTCAAGGTTATTGGTGCTATTATAAGATAAGAACTTGGGCCAAGTTTTATTTTCTGCTTTTATTTAGAAAAGATTGTCTAGGATTCAGGTTTTTTTCTTCTTTAAATATTTAATAGTTGACTTGTGAAGACATCTGGGCTTGGACATCTCTTTGGGAAGGGCTTTAATTATGGAATCAACCATCACATTAGATAAAAGACAATTCAGATTCGGGGGGTTGATTTTTAAATACTTTGTTTCCTTTGCCCTCCTCTCCCCTCCACTCCCTTTCCCTTTTTTTCCCCTGTCCTCTCCTCTCCTCTCCTCCCCTCCCCTCTCCTTTCCTTTCCTCTATTCCTCCATTTCTTCTAAATTGTTAGTGAAAACTCTAGGGTCCTCCGATATTCCTGAAAACACCGGTGAAACCAAAACATGCTGAAGGGCGGACGGCGAAGCCCAGGCACTGAATGCACTTTAACCCAGCGGATGGGAATGTGAGCTTTGGAAACTCTTCTACTCTTTAGTCCTCTTTACGTTTTATGTACATACAAACCAAAAGTCTTCGTTCACCCTGTTCCCCATTAGAATCCCGTCACAGGTTAACCATGCCTGCTTTTGAGCTTGCTGTAGGTGAAATCGTGCTTTTCCATCCGGTTGCTTTTTGCTCCGTTATGTGTAGGATTCACCACATCACACATGTGCTAGCAGCTCCTTTCTGTTGCTGTTTGCATTGCCTCAGTCCCCCTTTTGCTTCCCCACTTCTTTACCGATAGACACCTGGGCCATTTGCAGCCTGGACTCTCACGTAGGGCTGTGTGGACGATGACGGACAGAAGCACCTATTTCTTCTAGATTGGTATCCAGGAGTGCAGTGGCTACAAAGCTATACATACAGGTAGTGAAATACAGAGTTGCCAAATTAGAGAAAAAAAATAACGCAGTGTAGGGGACCCCTTGCCTCTATTTCTGATGAGGATTTGGCAGAGTTTGGGAGTTGACTTTAGTCTATTTTTCACAAAGTGTTTATAAAAGATTCACCAGGATTGATGGATAAAGTGGTTCTATAACACACAAGAGATTCGTGCAATGCTGGATGCAGGACCTCAGCTGGGCAGAGCCTCTCTTCTGCCCTCCCAAGAAGTGCTGAGCTTGGCTCCTGTTCAAGGGGCTCCACCTGTCCAATTCCCTTCTAGCTCCCTCCTGGTGTTCGTTCCTTTCTGGCTTCAGGAGGGAAGGTTCCTAGGGCGAGTTTACATTTACCAGCCATCTGCCCAGGTCCTTATATTCTCCAACAACAGCGGGGCTGGTGGTGATTGCCCCGTTCTCCAGGGACTACCTGTTCCCTAGGCTTGAGGGCTGGGAGCCAGGTTTGTGGACTCCACTGCGCTGTGACTCGTCTGCCCTTGGCTGACCAGGGTCCTTTCCAGTAGCAGCTCTGTGGTCTCCCCTGGCCCTGGCTGCCGCGGTCTTTCTGACAGCACTAGGATCCCGGCGTGGTGATGTGCTGAGTCCAGAGCGGGCTGCAGACTGCCCTTCCGCAGCTCACATGGCTCTCTTCTCTCTCTTTTTTGTACCAGCGATCAAAGTTGGGACCTTGCGCTTGCAAAACAGGCATCGACACCACTGAGCTGAATCCCGGCCTCCCTTCTCTTCTCTGTCTTTTTCTGCTCCTGGGGTCTTGTCTGCCCACCTCCCATGTTGGGGGGACCTTTGTCTCTACTCACCCAACCTGAGAAGATGGGATTTTGCCATGAAAGCCCAACACTGAAGCGTTACTGTCTCCCAGATGCCCCTTCCTGCTGAGGTTGGGGATTGGTTGGACTGGGCTGAGGAGTCAGAAAATGAACCCTGGAGACCTTGAGATTTTTAAAAAGTTTGTTGCAGTCAGATTCTGAGGCATGTTTATACGCAGGGAAATGCTTCTTCTGTGTGCCTACAGAGCTGTGGGTTAGGACCATGCTGGGGCCAAGCCCAGAACTGAGGTACAGAGGATTTCTATCTCTATAAAAAGAGCCCGAACCCACAGTCATCTGCTCTATGGCCCCCAGGGGATCCGCCTCTCTCATGGCGATATCCCTGGGAGGGCAAAGTGGTCGCCTGGCCTGTGTGGCCATGGATAGAGGCTCCCGCTGGATGTGGGCATTGCGGGACTGTGAGCTGGGCACAGAGTGGCTGTGCTAAGTCCCTGGGACAAAGTTCTGGCTGGAGCAACAGGGGACTAAGCCCGGGTCTGAGGGGAAACAGGCAGAAACCTTCAGCTCAGGGGTCAGAAGGCCCGGGGAGGGAAACCAGAGAGCAGGCACAGGGTCTCAGGCCCCGAGTGCGGCCGCTGACTGGCCATGCCCACTGCCCTGGGCCGTGTGCCCTTGCCACCCTCACCTGTGCCGTGAAGAGAGAGGATCCTTGCTCCCCTCTGCTCTCCCCACCATTCTACTCCATCAACAGGACGGTCCATGGCCAGAGACTCTGCTGTCCCAGAAGGAGGGAGATTCCTCAGCCCTGGGTCCACTGTGTGGTGGGACCTGGAATTTTCCAAATGGTTGCCATTGTCCTGGTTGTGTGGATGAGGAGGGCCCGGCTGCCTGAGCATCTGTGGAACTGGGTGCTGTGGAAGAGATGACAGCAGGAGCCTGGGCTGTCAATGTCTGCTGTGACTGGAGGCTGGGGACTGGGTGGTCGAGACAGTGCAGTGGGAGAGCCGGGCCGGCCTCCTGGCTTGAGAGGTGTGGGCAGGGCACTGCCCAGGGGCTCCACAGGCGGCGCTGTGGCTCTAGGCCTGGGACTGAGGACCACGACCGGCAGACTGATGCTCATCCAGTCCCTACAGCGGCCTTTCCATGCTGTGCCCCTCACAGACTGGGCACTCCTTGCACCAGACCTGGGCTTGCCTTGTGACCTGTGGAGACCCCCGGAAGGAGAGTGGGTGAGGCCGTGACGGTCCTGAGCCTGGGCACCTCCTGTCCTTGTGAACACCCGTGGGACCAGCTTGCACGGCCTGCGGGAGGAGGTGTGTGCTCAGGAGGCCTGGTCCCTGAGGAAGCGGCTTGTCCAGGTGACGCCAGCCAGTCCCCAAGCACGCTCCAGAGCAGAGCCCCATGTGGGCAGCAAGGCCGCCCACTGTCCTGCAGCTGAGCGCAGACAGGCGACTGAGCCTCCGTCACCCCAGTGACAATGGATCTGATTTCTCTCTGGGCAAGGCTGGCGGCTCAGGAGCGTACCACAGCTAGAAGGGGCCCTGGCCCCTCCCTCTCCCTGTCCCTCTGCACCCCACACAGGGCTTTCACCGTGTGTGTGCTGACTGCGGTGAGCATGATGGCAGTGACTCTTGTGGCACCTCAGGGCCCATTTGACAGGGAGGAGGACAGTGCAGCAGAACCTGCTCCATGGCTGTTGATTTTCTTAACAAAGTGCGCCAGGGCTGCTGTGGGGAGAACAGCAAGGGTTCGAGGGGAGCATAGAGCAGGGACTTGGGGAGGATGTTCCATCCACAGGGGCCTGCTGGCTTCTTCTTGTCCATCCCTCCCCTAGGTTCAGAGGCGAGGGTTAGTATTAGATCACAATGGACACTGGGCTGCACCGGACTGCACCTGGGTGGGGTTAGGCTGGGCTGAGCTGGGCAGGGACCATGGCTCAGTGCTCCTGACCTGTGAGATCACAGACTCCATCCTACAAGGGTGCCATTGTGCCTGGCGCCTCAGCGGTGACTTCAGATTTCCCAAGCCCAGGAGGGCGGCTGTGGACAGCTCTCCAGTGAAGTCATCCGACCCAAACTGCACCTGTCAGCCTTGCCCTCACACCCGGGCCCCGTCTGAATGTCCCTGAGGCCAGTGGGCTGCTTCGCTGTGGTGATGCTGGTGGCCTGTGCTGGTGGCTTCCTGAGACCCTGGCCTCTTTCAGGACCTGAATGCCCCAGGATCTTGGGATCCTCACTGGGAGTGATGTGAGCCGTGTGTGTGTGTGTGTGTGTGTGTGTGTGTGTGTGTGTGTTTGTTTGTGTGTGTGCAAGGAACATGGATTCCACCATCACTAAAATCTAGTGGAGCATAGAAATGGATCTGCCAGGCAGCAGAATGGCGCTGGGAACGCAGGGTGTCCTGGAGGGCGTGGAGGGGTCCCAGGGGCTCGGGACTGTGGTTGGGGAGGCTTTGTACCCTCACCGCACTGCAGTTTCATCTCAAAGGCTGCAGAGCCAGGCAGGCAGGCGAGGGGGATGGGGAAGGCATCTCAGGAGAAGGCACAGCCCACGCGAAGGCCGGGCGAGCAGGAATGGGGACTGGGCAGGGGCAGGCGATGTGGGGCCTCAGGCTCCCCCGTAAAGGAGACCGGCCTTGGATGGGTTCGAGGCAGGAAGAGAATGCATTTTAGAAATACGAAGAGTGGAGCTGGGGCACCAGCAAGCTGCCCACTTGTCTCCATCCGTGTGGTCTGGGACGACCTTGTATCAGGTTACCAGGTGCAGTCACCACATTTGCTTTAACCATGAGCAGCAAGAGCTCTGAACAGGACGCTCCTTGCTTCTGTGAGATGGTTTTAAGTTGCAATGCTTTTCTCACGTTATTGTTACTGTGTCTGATGGATGAGATTGTGCATAGTCATCCCCCCATATCCCTATCTTTAATGCTTAGAAATTGCATCTGCCCCGAACAGGTGAGGGACTTTTTTTGTCATAAGCAGCACAGTATAACAACAATTTGCATGGCATTTATGTTATGTCAGGTGTCCTCAGTAATGTAGAGTGACTTAAAGGACGGGGAGGATTGTGTAGGTTGTAGGTAAATACCATTGAGCAAGAGACTCGAGCACCCATGGGTCTGGTATCTACAGGGTTCCTGGAAGACCCCTTCTGGACCCTGAAGGATGACTGGTGGAAGGTGCCCCGGTGTCTTGAATCAGTTTCCTAATGATGGATATGTAGGTCATGCTTATATAATGGATATGCTTTGCTATATGCGTAAGTGATAACTAGAGTCCAAGTGACGATGGTCTTCCCGAACTTTGCCTGGAAAGCGTTATTTTCTGGTGTGTTTTAGTAGGGTGTTGAGGACCTGTAGGGACAGAAGTATGCAGCAGAGGCTGCAGATTGAGCCCCAACAGCTCAGAGTACTGGTGACATCATCCCTGGTATTTTGTGAGATAGTCTGGATGTGGAACATTCTGCCTCATTGGGGCCATGTGCCCTGAAGTTTTGTTTGGAAAACGTTCTCACCCTGCCAAGCCATGAACTTCGTGCTTCAGCAGCCAGATGTGCTGCTCAAGTCCTGCACCTGCTATGCCATTTATTTTCCTGCCCCTGCTCACAGCGACCCTCTCCTGGGAATGCACTCTGGCTCCCTACCTGTCTCATCCCCTGCCCTCCTCATTCTCTCAGGCTCACCAGAGCCGGGCACTCTCAGCAGGTTTGTTGGGGTGGGGTCCTCTTCCAGCCTGGGTCCTGCCCTGTGCTTGCTGTTATCTTGGAACTTAGCACACTATGTCAGCATGGTCAATTCATGACTCTACTCTACTCAGTCGTGGGCTCATGGGGAAAGATGATCACAATGAACACACACACACACAGCAACAACAGCAACTTTATTACTTCATTACTTTATATGATCAGAACACTTTGGCACCAGCAGGATACATGAATCAATGGATCAATGAATGATTGGATTGTCTAAAGGCTGAGATTTTGTTGGGCCTGGTAGGCCAGCTGGGGAAGAAAATGGAAATAGAGTGTTGAAGTGGGAGATCCAGGGGTCCATGCTGGACAGGAAGGAAGTGAAGACAGAAGGGCAGGCGAGGGGAGCGAGCAGAGGAATGCAGGACACAGGGCTCTAGTTTGAAGGACAAGTATGAGAGCAACACCAGGGACAGAACAATAGAGTCTTCAGAGTC
This sequence comes from Fukomys damarensis, assembly GCF_012274545.1. Taxonomy (NCBI): domain Eukaryota; kingdom Metazoa; phylum Chordata; class Mammalia; order Rodentia; family Bathyergidae; genus Fukomys; species Fukomys damarensis. The sequence goes on from NW_022900927.1 coordinate 63,926,795, forward strand.
ACCCAGGCATAAGCACAATCCAGGGGCTTTGTTAGGTTGGCATGCAGATACTGAGCGCTCTCTCTCTCTCTCTCTCTCGGTGATTCTCAATCAGAGCATCTGAGTTAGGTCCTGTGATCTGTACATGTAGCTAACACCCATGAAGTTCTCATCCCAGGAATCTGGGCACCCCCATGGGTGCTTTCTGAAATGGAAAGTTTTCAGGGATCAGTGGGCTATCTGACTTTGAGACCTCAGAGGTGGGGGTCTTTGTTCCTCAAGCCAAGGCCTGAGTGTGGCCACAAGAATGCATGAACTGATAGAAAGTGGAGAGGCAGGGCCAGGGGTGGGGAAGGTCTTCATGCACAGGTGATGGTCCCCAAGGACATAGTAACACTGAGGGGGAGGAAGGACCTTCCAAGAAGGAAGGGAGTAGCCAGAGGGGTGTTAAGTGCTAGAGTGGGAACTTTACAAGCGAATGACGTCAGTCTTCAGTGTGAGTGCCTGACAATATGGCAGGGCTGAGAAGAGAGGGCTCTGTGTGATCCCAGAGCAACCAGCCTGGCAGAGGAATGGCAAGGGAAGTGCCTGCAAAGTGCCCCAAGAGGCCAGCATGACTATGGTGGAGATCTTCAAAGCCCTCATTGAAAGGGCTGAGGGGCTGAAATTTAGGAAAGGCTCCAGAGGTGACTACAGGGCCACCACCCCAGCAAACAGAAATCACCCTTGGTAAATAACCCAAGCACCACCTCCAGTGGCCTGGTATCATTGGGGATTTGAGATACTGATTAAGCATAACTCTTCCTTCCAAGGGACTCAAATCCACAGGGGAGAGAGACATGAGTGATAAACCAAGATGCAGACATCAACTACTCAAGCTGGGTTGGAGAATGTGGTTTAGAACTGAGGCTGAACACATCTGCTCCCCAAGCTGGTTCCTACCTATGGGCTGGAGTAGGTCTGCAGAGCCAATCCTGCTTCATCAGCCTCATCCCAGAGGACACTGCCCTGGTGTCACAGGACCGTGGAATGGTGGCGGTTGGAGCTTGGCTCTTCACACATCCTGCCCTGGGTCAGTGCAGCCCAGAGCTTAAGGCTCTGTCCATTAACAGAAGAGGAAAGAGAAGGGTAAAGAGGATGCCTCCCACTTGGGGAGATTGCTGTTTCATGGACCAAGCTTTACAGAGAGGAAAAATTTCCTTGCAACTCAGTATTGGAGAGTCAAAGAAGCCAGGCCCACAAGTGCAGGTCCTAGGGGAGGTGTCTTAGTTACTTTTCTTGTTTCTGAGACAAAATATCTGACACCTAAAATTAAAGGGGGAGAGATTTATTTAGCTCACAGTTTATAGAGGTTTCAACCCATGATTGGCTGGCTCCAAGGAAGGGTGGCACAGCAGAGAGGCATCGCAGAGGAGAAATAGTCCATGGTGGGCAGAAGGCAGAAGGCACCAAGCAAGGTACAAGCAACAAGTGACCACCAACAGTAGCAGCTTCTTTCCTCCCCTATATTATATCTAGGTTACTTGGCTCAGGGTGAGTGCCAATCCAATCAGTGGACTAATTTAGTAATCATACACCCTAAATCTCAGCATTGAACACTCTATTTCCAGCCACCTCTGTTAAAACCAGACGTATGACCTCATGAGGCTTTAAGGGGACATCTAGACATAGCCATAACAGATGGGAACTTGGCCAGATCTGTCTCCTTAACACTGTTATCTAAAGCTGGGATTCTTATCATTGTCCACTAAAACCCTCCCAAAGAAAGGGACTCAGGTCCTCGGTGTAGGGTCCAGCAGGCATGCTACCAATGGGAATGTCACTCACAGATCCATGACCACACAGAGCATCTCTGATTGAGGGCTCTGAAAGCCATCATGGTGTCTGTGCCAGAGTCCTCACTCCAAAAGCTAGCCTGGGCCAGTGACTGAGTGACAGGGGTCATAGACCACCCTCTTTGAGGGCCCCCTTGGGCTGGAAGACTCCCTGGACACCTGGCCAAACTCTTCTTACTAGCTCAGCTCTCTGGATCTTCTCCTGGTCTTCTCCTCTTCTGCTCTAGGGTCAGATAGCTTCATGGCTGAGGATCTCCAGCCTCACTTGCTTTCCTCCCACTCTCTCAGGCATTTCCCCCAGTGAAATCCTCACTCATGCAATCAGTTTTGTTGACGGCTTCCTGGAGAACCTAGACCAACACAAAAAGAAAAGAGGAGGGGCATGGTGGCCCAAGACTCTTACCTTCCTCTGAAATCTTTTAGGTTCCAGGGGTGTCTGCTCCAACAAAATTCAGGGAAGCTAACCAAGTCACAGGTTGTGCAGAGCAAAGATGGTAGAGAGTGAGAGCTTCCTTGCATGACTGTGTGAGACAGTGTGCTCCTTATCTCTGGTAGGTCTCTGGTTTACACATCTGCAAGATTGAGCGCCTGACCACACCCTGTAGCTGCTGAGGGAGAGATTCTCCGTGAAAATTCAGGTCCTTCTGGGTGCCACCACACTTCCCTTTCTATTGCCTTGTGTGGTGGTCAGGAGGGTGGACTTCTCAGGATGGAGATTGAACCAGCACCTGTCACTAGTGGCACCCAGGCATTTGGGCTGCACTGGGGTCTACACATATTTCCAGTGGCTTCTCACTTTAGGCTAATCCTGCTTGAACAGACCACTGAGCACTCAAAACTGGTTTTCCTAGGGCTCTTATGTCAGAATCAGAGTCAGCACAGCCCATAATGGACCAGATCAAAGTCTCAGTTAAAGGGCAGGGTGGTGCAGACCTCAGAATCAGCTGCCAGGGAAAGGGTCACCATCCTGCTCCACTCTCACCTGACCAGCAAGTCTTGGGACAGCTCTAAAATCAGGAGCAAGACATGGATGTCCACGGTCACCTTTCCTAATCAATATAGTTCTGGAAACACTAGCCAGAGCAATTAGACAAGAAAAAGAAATTAAAGGAATAAGAACACTAAAGGAAAAAGAAACTATCATTATTTGCAGATGACATGATTCTCTACATAGAAGACCTCAAAACTCCACCAAAAGACATCTAGATTTAATAACCAAATTCAGCAGTGTTGCTGAATACAAAGTCATCACTCAAAAATCAATAGCATTCCTGTATACAAATAACAAACTCACTGAGAGAGAAATTAAGGAAACTATACCTTTCATGATAGCATCAGAAAAATAAAATACTTAGGAATTGATGTAATGAAGGATATAAAAGACCTTTACATTTAAAACTACAGTACTCTAAAAAAAAAAAAAGAGATCAAAGAGAATATCTGAAAATGGAAAGATATCCTTTGTTCTTGGGTAGGAAGAACCAATATACTGAAAATGGCTGTGCTTTCAAAATTAGTATATGAATTTAGTGCAATCTCAATCAAAGTATGAACAGTATACCTCGCAGAATTAGAGAACACAATTCTAAAATTCATTTGGAACCAAAAGAGACCTAGAATAGTGAAAGCAATTCTAAGCAACAAAGGCATGGCAGGGGGCATCACAATCCCTGACTTGAAATTATACTACAAAGCTACTATGATAAAAACAGCATGGTACTGGCAAAAAGACAGACTTGAGGATCAATGTAATGGATTAAAAGATACAGAAATAACTCCAAACAACCCAGACACCTTATTATTGACAAAGGGGCCAAACACCTTCATTGGAAGAAAGATAACCTCTTTTCTTTCCTACTTTTGATAAGGGTTTTTCAACTTTATGTAATCTTTCAAAGAACCAACTCTTCAATTCGTTGATTCTTTGTATTGTTTTATTAGTCTCCATTGCATTAATTTCTGCTCTGATCTTAATAACTTCCTCCCTCATGTGAGGTTTGGGATGGACTTGTTCTTCTTTTTCTAGATGTTTGATGTTCAACATTAGGTTATTTGAACTCACTGTTTTCCTGATGTGAGAGTTTACTGCTATAAATTTCCTTCTTAAGGCTGCTTTTACTACATCCCATAAGTTGTGATATGTTGTATTGGCATTATCATTTAATTGTAGATGCTGTTTAATTTATTCTTTAATTTCATCTGTGTCCTATTGGTTGTTCAGCAGGGTACTGTTTAATTTCCATGTGTTTATGGAGTTTTTATGGTTTCTTCTGCCATTGATTTCCATTTTCACTGTGCTATGGTCAGATAATATTCACGGGATGATTTCAATTCCTTTGCATTTACTTAACATGTTCTATGGACTAGATAACCTCTTCAATAAATGGTGCTGGAAAAATTGGCTTTCCACATGCTGAAGATTAAACCTAGACCCATATCTTTCACTATCCATTAAATTAAAATCGAAATGGATCAAAGACTTAAACATTAAAACAGACACTCTAAATCTAGTAGAAGATTAAACCTAGACCCATATCTTTCACTATCCATTAAATTAAAATCGAAATGGATCAAAGACCTAAACATTAAAACAGACACTCTAAATCTAGTAGAAGACAGAATAGGTAGAACTCTTGAAGATATAGATACAGGCAAAGACTTTAAAGGAAAAAAAAGCCTGATTACACAGGAAATAATACAAAGGATGAACAAATGGATCTCATCTTATTGAACAGCTTTTGCACAGCAAAAGAAATCACTGGCAGAGTGAAGAGGCAACCAACACATCGGGAAAAAATCTTTGCCTACTCTTCTTCAGACAAAGGGCTAACATCTACAATATATGAAGCACTCAAAAAAAATCAGACCCCTCAAATTTAAAGACCTAGTACCTGAAATGAATGTCTTCAGATGAAATACAAATGGAAAATAAATATACAAAAAAAACCTTCAACATGACTGGTCATTCAAGAAATGCAAATTAAAACAATACTGAGATTTTATCTCATCAGAAAGAATGGCTATTGTCAAGAAATGAACCAATAACAAATGCTGGCAAGGCTGTGGGGAAAAGGAACCCTTCTCTACTGTTGCTGGGAGTGCAGACTGGTTCGACCACTGTAGAAATCAGAGTGAAGACCCCCCAAAACCTAGGACTAGAGATTCCATTTGATCCAGCTATTTCCCTTCTGGGTATCTTCCTGAATGAATTAAAAGCATCACACCATGGCGATATATGCACACCCATGTTTACAACAGCACAGTTTGTAACAGCTAAATTTGGAAATGGCCCAAATGCCCATGAATGATGCATGGATAAAGAAGATGTGGTATTCTATAGAATGGAGCACTATTCTGCCATAATAAAGAAGGGCAGACTGGAGGCTTTTATAGGTAATGGATGCACCTTGAGACCATACTCTTAAGTGAAATAAATCAGACACATGTGTAAATATCACATTCTCTGTTGTGAGCAACTGAAACTGTAAGGACCAAAATATATAATAGATACTGGGAAATGGGAAGAAAAAGTTCAAATAGGAAAGGGAACAAGGGAGGGAGGGGAATGAAGGAAGGGAAAAAAAGAGAATGAAAAAATGCAAACAAAGCTTTTGTAAATAAAGAAGGGAAGAGGGTTGAAGGGAGGGGAGGGGAATGGGAGAAAACAAGCAGCAAGATATATCACGCACAGGTATAAATTCCCCATGACGAATGTGAGCATCATGTGTATCTAAAATGTACCAATAGAGTAAAGAAAAAAATAAAGAGGTTCCAAGGCTTAATTGAGGATGGCAAAGGCTTGCTAGAAATGTCTCCTCTCACGATTGAACCAGGGAAATCAAAGGAAGGGAAGCGACACTCACAGAAAGCCACCAGAGGCAGTGTGGGGGCTGGGGCGGGGCAGGTGTGGGCTCCCATGGTGCCACCAGCCCTGTAATGTCCCATGTGGTGATTATCTTTGCAATGGCTCCAGCAAGGTGACACTGTCACAGCCTCACTGTGGAAAACAAGCCAAGGGCCTGAGACAAGAACTTGCTTGAGGGGCAAAGCTTCGAACAACAGGGGCTGGGTTTGAACCCTGGTCACTGTGATTCCAAAGCTGTCATCAGCTGATCCACACAGAACCTGGCTCCAGTGTCCAGGCCAGCATTAAGCCTTTGCGTTCATGAAGAGCCCAAAGCCCACACTTGTCACTGGCGGCCATCCAGGGTTTACACAGCCAGCACCTTCCTTTGCCTTTGGCTTCCAGTTTGTTCTCCTGGGAGCCCGTGGCAGTGCAGCTGTGGTCTCTCTCCCTGCGGCCAGTGCACCCAAGGCTGGGGAGGCTTCGCTGCTTCATGCTGCAATGTCTGTGGCTCAGCACTAGAATAATATCTGACGTCTGTAAGGACAGCAGAAATACTCATCGCAAACCCTCTGACTGTGTTCGCAGTTGAGCTCAGGTTGTGCTGTTGGCTTGAATCTGGCTCTGTTGGTTCTCAGCCAATGAACGGTGCTCCCAAAGCCTCCACTGCAGGTCTCTAGGTACAGGAAATAGCTGGGGTCTACTGTGACCCTGAACCTCCACGGGGCCTCTGCCCAGCTCTCAGGGAGCCATCCACCTCTGGTGACAGCTTTAGCAGCCCAATGGGCCAAGTGGAGGACTGTCCTGGGCCTCAGAGGAGGAGGATGGGGAGGTATCTGTGCTCCGACTGCACAGGAAGGCTTTAGATGAGCAAGGGCGAGGTTAACACTGGTCACATTTGCTGCGTCCCTGCAGTGGTCATAACGATCCTGCCTTGTGCCTGTGATGTGAATGAAGACACTACAACGACAATGACCATACTGGGTACTATGTACTGGGTACTCCTGAGTTCTAGGCATCGTCCCAAGAACATAGCCACATCACTCAGTGAGTCCACGTGGCCGCATCCTGAGCGGTCGTGGTCATGGGCTCTGTGTAAAGATGAGGGGACATCACGCGGGGGACCTTGCAGGGACTCAGTACAGAGGTATATGGCTGAGATCTAACCCGGGGAAAGCCTTGTTTTCACCGTGGCGCAGGACACAACAGGTCTGCCACGAATGTTCATGGCTGAAGAAGCGATCGAAGCCAGAGGGTGGCGAACTTTTCCTTTGAGAGATCAGGTGGTAAATGTCTCAGGCATGGGCTCTCCATGGTTTCTGCTACAGCTTCTCAGCTCTGTTACTGTGGTCCAAGAGCAGCCAGAGCCAAGACAGAAATAAAGAAGCTCGGCTGGGTTCTGATAAAATCAGAATTCTCCTTTTTTCTTCTGTTTCGGTGTTGAAATGGGGGTGTAACCCAGGGTCTCACACATGCTAGGCCAGCAGTCTACCACGGAGCTACATTCCCAGCATGGAAAACCATTTCTGAAATCAGTGGGCGCAGATGTGGCTGTCCAGGTGCACACTCTGTGTCAGACACTGTTGCTAAGAGCTTATACCCTTCATCTCACCAGATACAGGTGGGTGGAATGTGTCCACCTGGGAGGCTAAGGACAGTGACCTTCACCAGGGTGACCGATAAGTCACTTCTAGAGGTTTGCTATGCAGTCAAGTCCAGGGCATCGCCCTGGGGCTTGTTAGAAATGCAGACCATTGAGTCCCCTTCAGAAATTTTGAATCAGAATCTAGATTCCCACACAATTCCAGGGAAGACCATGCACATCAAAATCGGGATGCAAGGGAGAAGCTCCAGTCCTCTCCTGTGCAAAAGCAAACCCTGCTCTGTGTCTAGAGCCACCAGCTTTGCACAGACACTGCTGAGCTGGCCTTCTGTCACCTCAGGCGGTGAGAAGGCCGGAGGGGGCAGGGCGCCCTGCTGAGCAGAGCTGGGTGCCCGGCAGAAGCCTTGTCGTCTGAGGGCTGTGGGGGCTCCTGGAAAGCACAGCCAATGATGTCCAAATCTTTAATGCATTACAAACATGCAGAGCGTGTTCACCCATTCACCAAAAGGGGCCAGAATTCCGCAGAGAGAATTCCTAGGTTGAAATGACTCGGAAGCTCCAGGTTGGACTCCTGAGCATTTCGGATCCATTTGGCCTCTTTTTCATGGCTCACACAGACTCAGAGCCCAGTGGGGCTGCAGGACTGCTGCTCCATCTAACTGACAATCAGTTCTGCACACAAAGGACAGCGAGGAACCACTCAGCTACAGAGCTCCCCGCCCGCCTGTCCCAGGAAGAATGCGGACTGACAGGGACATAATTAAAGGGGATTGATTTACTGACCGAATCTCAGCATCCCTGTCTCACGCAATCAGCATTTCCAAACAAGAGTCAGCCTACGCAAACGAAAGCCTCCTCTTCCTCCATTACTAAGGAGCCAAAGACAGTTTACCCAAGGTAGCTCAGCCCTGGAAGCCTATAAAGAAAAACCACATGAAAGGACTTCTTCCCTGCCCAGCGCTGGATAAGGATCTGGAATTCAGCAGGGAGGGAGCTGTAAACAAAAAGCCTGCAGTGCTAATGAAAACTGCACCGGCTCTGGGAAATGGGTTTCAGGAGTGGGCAGAGAGCCCTGTTTTGGTCTTTTATATAGCGAACTGGGTATGTTTCTGTTAGAAACCACAGGATCATCAAGTGTGTGGAATGTTGATGGAGATACCGATGGGATTCCGGGGAAGAAAAAAAAAAGTTTGTGGATTTGAAATAAAAATTCTCTCTTTGAACTGTTTCACTGAGCCAGTGAAAGGAATCTCAGCTCTGCCGTGCACAGAATTATTTCTAATTGTCCGGACCCGAGTCCGAACTGAGAACAGAAGGAGCCAAAGAACAAGTGGCTAATGGGGGTGAAGGTGCAGCAACTCAGTGCTCACAGAGCTGCTCGCAAGAGTCCCTCCAGCTCCCACATCCAGTGACCAATCAGTGAGCATGCAAAGGAGCTCCCCCGCCCAAGTGGGGTTGGCTCCACCGGCAGCTCCTGCCCCAGGGCCCCCAACGGGATCAACCTTGGGAGAGAACAGCTAAGACCACACCTTGGCTTGTTTCCTTCCCTCTCCAGGCTCAATAAGACACACCCAAGTCCTTGTTTTAGGCGCTGCTTCTAGGAAAAACCAGATCTAAACTAGACTCAGTATCAGACAGCCAAAGGATCGATCGCCCCATCCAGGGTCCCATCCCAGGGTGAGGAGAGGTCCCATGCCCCAGAGAAGCAGGACAGAACGCAGTGGCAGATGCTGGCCTGTGCTGGAATAGTCTAGACTACTTGACTCAGGCCTGTGGGAGCTGGGGTGATGGTTGAGAGTCACGGGCCTGTGTCACTAACCATTGTCTGGGGCAAGATGGAAAGTGGCCGGCATGGGACAGTGATGACCATCTCCGAGGGGAGTTGGGCTCCAGGTTCCTGCGAAGGACCAGCAGCTGCCAGATGGAGGAAGATCTATGGAAGTTCCTGCAAATGTAGAAGCAAGAGAGGGACTGCGTGATATCCAGTGCTCACCATTTAAAGGACAGGCTCATGGTTTCGGGTTAAGCAGTTCACGGTCAGTGGGCTCCAAGGCAGGAACCTCACGGTGCAAGGGTGCGGTGAGCCAAGTGCTCAGGCTGTGGTGTCTGGGAAGCAGTGCACAGGGGACAGTGTCAGAGAGGGAGGGACCAGGGACCAGATAGAGACCCCAACGCCACCTCCGCAACTCCCCTGGGGGCAAGGCAAAGTTGCTCTACCTCCCATAAGGCATTTCTTAACGCAACCAGTTGACATCCAGAGTGAGGCCACACCCTGCTGGCCTCCTCACCTTTCAGGCACAGCTAGAGGAAGTCCTGTGTTATCTATCCTGAGCTTCGGGGTGGAGTCAGGTGGATGAAAGTACAGCCACGTTAGGACAGGGTAGGGAAAATGAAAAGAAGCAGGGAGATCTCTGACCTTTGTCTCCCCCTCGACTCCCTGCTTCACGTCAAATCCTTCACACCCTTAGATTTTGCCCCTTTCAGCTCCTGTCCCGCTCTCTTGCCGGCCCCATGCCTTGGCATTCATTCAGGAAATATTTGCCAGGTGCCCACTGGGACCTGGCCCTTCTCTAGATGGTGGGGTTTGTTAGGAAGCAGCTGCCCTCTTTGGTCTCTGGCAGCAGGGAAAGACACAGCGCTACGGTTTAGACCTAAATCCCCCCCCCCATCTCATGCTCCAGGGGTGAAACTTTTGGGAGGTGCTTGCATTGTGAGGACACCAACTTCATGAGTGGCTGAATCCACTGATGACCAAGATCGATGGCATCATTGGAAGGCGACGGCAATGTATGAGGGGAGGCCTAGTTGGAAGGGGTTGGTCAGGGGGTGCGGTGGTGACCTTGGGAACTGTGTCGTACCTCTGGCCTTTCTCTCATCCTCCTGTCTGCCATGAGGTGAGTGGCTTTGCTCTGCCCATGGTCCACCCCGATGCTGGGCCCCCTTATAGCCCAGAGGCAACAGAGCCAAGGAACCATGGACAGTAGTCTCTGAAACCATGAGCCAAAATAGGCCTTTCCTCCCCTAAGATGCTTTTTCCGGGGATTTGGTCACAGTGACAAAAAGTTGAGTAACACACACAGTACACACGGGAATGATAAAACAGCACAGACTCCGAGGGGTGCTGGGCGCTGTAATGATGAAGGAGGAGGATCCTGTGCTCATGACCGTGGTGCTCATCTTTGTTGGGAGTCTCATCTGCCCTGAGAAGGTGCACGGGCCTGGAGGGCCAAGCTCTCAGCTCACACCTCCTTTCTTCCTCAAAGAAGACCAGGCCGGGGCCACATCCACCGAGACATCGGCATGAAGCTACTGAGTTCTGGGCAGCATCTGCACTTGGGCTGGACAGTGATGTACTTTGTGGGGTGGCCTCATGCTGCCCACTGGCCTGTGACCCACAAGGAGTCTAGACCTCCCTGGACTCAGTCCCCTCCCGGGCAGGAGGGTAGGACGTTTTGCACAACCCCGGGGGTGACCGTGGTTCATGGGGCAGGCCAGTTGAGAAGCAGCCTGGGAGGTTAGGTAAACTGTGTTAGGGTCGAGATTGAAAATGTCCCCTGAAAATCTTACGTGTGTGGAGGGTGGCGGGATCATGGGGGCACTAGACTAATCAGGTGATTCACCCACGGGTGAGTTTGTAGCTGACTGTGCCATCTGGAGCTGGGGCCTCGTTGGAAAGGTTACCATGGTGTGACCAGGAAAAGTGTGCTCTTGCCCCAGCTCCTCCCTTTGCTCTTTGCCTCCTGGCTGCTATGGCAGGGCCACTGTCCTCCTCCACACCCTTCCACCATGCCTTTCCTGCCTTGAAATCAGCCAACTGTGGGCTGAAACTGAGCCCAGCCAACCTCTCCTGTTCTAAGTAGTGGCTGTCAGGTATTTTTCCAGAGATGGAAAAGTGACTAAGATGCCATGTGTCCTGAATGATGTTTTTCTCTTTCACACCTGCAAAGGTGACATCGCTAAGGCCAGAGACATGTCTGTGCAGCCATGGGAGAGGCTGGCCCAAGGGTTAGTGCCTTCCCGGCTGACCTGTGCCACAGAAGCATGAAGGGCTCCCCTGTCCGTGACCTGAAGGAACTGAGGTCGGGTACCAGGGAAGAGGAGTGTGGCTTCTAAGCAGTTCAATACCATTTTGGGGATTCTCTGCTTTTCCTGGGTTGCTATTGAACCCCACTCCATCACCAGACAGTCCAGCCGGGGCTCCCATGGTCCCTGGGTGAGGCCCCGGGGAAAGCCTGCTCAGGATGGACCCGCCAGGCCGGGCCTCTCTGTCCCCAGCCCCGTCCAGAGTCATATCTCATGGCCTGGCTGAGGGCCCCTGGCTGGGGCGCAGGGCTGTGACATCATAGTGAAGCAATCCGACTTGAAAATCTAGCAATTTGGGAGTTTTATCGCGTTTCTGCCGCCTGGGCATGAAGTCAGCTGGCGTGTGCAAGACAGAGAGCGTTTCATTTGTAATTAGCAGGGTGCTTTTTAGTTCTTTTTTTTTTTTTTTTTTTTTATTTTTTTTATTTTTTTCAAAATCGCG
>NW_022900927.1:63938900-63945193 GCF_012274545.1 Fukomys damarensis
TTTTTTTTTTTTTTTTTTTTAATTTTTTTAATGTTCTGCCTAAACTGCGGCGAGCCTCGAGCTGGCCTGCTTTTGGAGGTGAGTCATGGCCATAAAATCTGGAGGGTCGCAGGAGGTGTGGGGTGGTGGAGAAACAAAAATGACTGCCATCGCCCTGCACTCGGCGTTAATCGCTGCGCCTTCTAGAGCTGCACCTTCTTGGGCTGCGTGCGCTTCCTTCCGGGAGAGGCAGCCCTGGGGCAGGGACCTCGGGAGCAGGGCTCTTGCTTTGGAGGGAAATTGGGGCCACATTCCCAGCACCAGCTGGGACCTGCGTGGATTTGTTCTGGGACGCGTGGGTGTGCGCCGCGGCACGTTTTCTTTATTTTTATAAAGCAAATCAATCTGGCTTTGTTCTCCACCTGCCAGTTCGGCAGGAAACCCAGTCTTAGTTATGTCTTTTGGGGGAAGACGGGGGGTGGGCAGTGCTTCCCCTCTCTCTTTCTTGGGAGCATGAGGAATCCCTGGGAATGAGGTAATTCTCTAAGACCCAGGGGCGAGGTTTCAGCCCATCCCACGAGGGAGATTCTCACTGAGGGCCTGCAGACACCGCCAGGAGTCCTCCGGGCCCAGCCCTTGCAGCCGCCTCCATCTCAGGGACTCCCAACCGACATCCGGGTCCTGCAAAACCTGTGTCCCAGTGCTTCAGTCCTTCCACCCACAGAATGGGTCCTCACTCGGGCAGCGAATGTATGTTCTGGAAAACAGGAAGGGGGGAAGGGAGGAAGGGAGGAGGGAGGGAGGGAAGAAACCCAACATAACAGAAGTTATAGTACATTTTCTCCTTTGCTGTGTGTTCAGAAAAGGAGAAAAATGACTTTTGGTTTTTCGTTTAGCTCCTTAGACCTCTTCTGACAAGGGCGAGGTAGAATCGCTTCCCTGTGCATTTACCACTGCTCCAGCTGCATGCTGTGAGCAAGTTACTCAAACTCTCTGGGCTCAGATTCTCCCTAGCGCAGGCTGTCTGGCCCACACAGTGGGAACATCAGGAGGATTAAAGGATGCGACCTGCCTGGGCACTCAGCGTGGGATCCAGACATGGCCGGGTGGAAGAGGAAGGCAGCCAGTTTCTCCCCACTCCGGGACAGGGCTGTAGCTGATCTCCGTGCTCTTAGCAACCATCCATATGTGTTTGGTTCACCATATGACTTTTGTTCATCCATATGTGTTTTGGTTCACCCAGTTGTAAGAGGCAACGATTCAGGAGGGGCAGAGAGTACTAAGCTTCCCTTACCAATTTAGCCCTTTAGACTTGGTCCATGGGGACGTGTCCCTGGGTCATAGGGGCATGTCCTTGGGTCACAGGGCCTGTCCCTGGATCATGGGGTGTGTCCTTACTAGGAACGCTGATCTTCTGGACTGAGGGCCCTGGGAAAAAGTTGTTAATCCTGAACCTGATTCCTGAGTCTCTCCCTGGCTTCCCATCTGGCAGTATGATCTCTCAGTCCCCTGTGTCCTCCCGCCATGATGCCACCTGCTATGAGCCCCTCATCAGAGGTCAAGTCAATAGGAATTCTTGATCTTGGGCTTTTAGCTGTCAAACTGTGAGCTAATTACACTTCTTTCCTTTATAAGATTGCCTGCCTTGGGAATTTCACCATAGGAAGAGAAAATAGATAAATACAACAGACATCAGAGTTTCCTGGAGGGCTTGTCATGCATGGATCCCCTGGCCCCACCGCAGGGTTCTGGATTCTGGATTCCTGGTAATCAGTGTTTCTCACAGGATCCCTGGTGAGGCTGCTGCTGGCACCATGCCTTGAGAACCACTGCTTTATGTTGATGACTGACTTCCGGGGACCGGAAGAAGGTCATCCATAAGCACTTTGAAAAATAAAATACTCCCCTCTTAAGTAGAGCTCCACCCCCATTTATGTCCCCCCAGAACCCACTCATGAGAGCTTGTTGGGGAGCAGAGTGTTTGCAGATGCAGTGCAGTGAGGTTGGGTTTTTACCGGCTCAGTGTGAGCCCCAAATCCACTAAGCTGGTGTCCTTATCAGAAGAAGCAAATTTGGACATACAGAAACAGACACACAGGGGAAGGAGCCTGCAGACAGCGTTTGGAGAGATGCACCCCTGGCTGAGGATACCTACGATGCCCAGAAGACTGGTGAGAAGCATGGGAAGGACTCTCCCAAGAGCCCCCAGAGGGAACCGATCCCACCAACCCCTTGACTTTGGACTTCCGGCTTCCACAACTGTTCCAGAATAAATTTCTGTTGCTGCAAGTCATATTAGTCTGTGAAAATTTGTTACAGTGGGAAGCTAATAAGGCCCTGAACCCAATAAAAGCTTAAACCAGGGATTTTAGCCTTTGTCTCCTTTGCTGAGGAGCCCCAGTGAGCCCTAGAAGCCACCTGGAGGAGCAGAGTCCCTGTGGGAAGCCAGGAGGCACTTCTACCTGGCGGGGGTCCAGGCCTCTCTGAGCCACCCTGGCCCCATGAGAGCATCTCTTCCAGAGCTGAATGAAAGATTCCCAGTTTCCGATTCGGAGAGTCGACGCTTCTCACTTGGATGTGGGTCTTGGAATTCTAAATCTTAATAGACTTTCCAGGTAATTAATGAATAACCAAAGACTTCATTTAATAAAAGAGATCGGAGGAGGTGAGGCACATACAATTGTGAAGGAGGTAAATCACATCTTTGACTCTCTAAACCCAGCCTTCTAAGTCTCCTTTTTTTTTGTGACTCAGATCCTTTGGCAACTTGTTGAAAGCCCCTGCACCCATTTTGGATGAAAATACAGCTCCCGAGAGAATACATGGGGTGGCAAAGAAAGCCGGTTACATGGAAAACTGCAGTAAGAGTATTTAAAAGCCCCAACATTTTCATATGGTGCCCTAAGTGGTTCTTTATTGTCAGGTGACCAAAGTTAGCAGTGGGTCTCATAAAGCTACTGTACTTCCAAGGTGGTACAGAGTCATCTGAGAAGTTACAATTGTAAAGTGGTAAGATGAAATCTGCAATTTCTATCTATGCATGGACATGGGGACATTCATACTCCTGTGGTTTGGGGTCTACATTCATACTTGAAGACATTTAACTTAGAATTGGCAGAAGTGAAGATTCGCACACCCTCTTCACAGTCCCCTGATTCTCTCTACAAAGCCTTTGAAAGTCTACGGACCTTAAATTATGAATTCTCAGACGAAGCCCTACCTTTTCTTCTTATGAGGGGGCCCTGTCACCCTGCAAACCTGCTCCAAGGGACAATGCTCCTTCTGATCTCAGCCTCTGGAGGCTGCGTGGGTTTTTGAGCCTGAAAACCCATAGTTCAAACACCTCTCAGCTTCCTAACTGCAGAACTTTGATCGGAGCCTCACCAGTCACATTTATAATGCAAACTCTGTGTCTGTAGTGAGGGCTAGAGATGTATAGAAAGTGCCAGGCACACAGTAGGTGCTTACAAAGATTCTGTGCCATTCATTCCAAGTTGTGAGTTACTGCTGAAATCTTTTTCAAAATGTCTCCCCAGGTAGGAGCCATCTGCATTTTAACAAGGGGCCATAGGATTCCTGACATCTGCTGGACAGGCAGGGTGGGATGAGGGGAGGGAGACTCCCTCAAGTCTCCCCTGCGTGAGCTGGACAGACTCATTCATCCAACCATCTGGCCAAGGGACTGCTGGGTGCCACACCTCCTGTGGGTGCTGTCAGAGCCCAGGACTGAGGAGGCCAGCAGGTCTCCGAAAGTCTCCACAGTCCACACCTTGGCCTGGTGGTTGCCATGGTGATGACTGGGCCAGGTGGGAGGCTGGCAGGGCACTGGTTGAAGCTTGCTTCGAACAGAGAGCTAGCTGGGAGTAGCCCCATGTCCTGGCTCTGCCTCCCCAAACTCAAGGGCTCCCAAAGTAGCTACCACCTCACCCCCACCCTGTCCATGCATCAGATACAGGGAAGTGAGGCAGCGAAGCTCGGGAGTTCTGAACTTGCTTGGTTCTGTTTCTATCCACTGCTAATTTTGTGACCTTAGACAAGAGCACACAATCTCCTAGAGCCTCAGTTTCCTCACGGGTACAGCAGAGGTAGACCGAAGGAGAGGAAATGGAAACGGAGGTTCCCCTCACCTGCCACGGCCCATGAAGATCCCCCAAGTGTTGATTTTAGGCTGCAGCTCCTCACACAGTCTCTCTTGTGCACACAACCATGTCCCTCTGAGAGCTCTGGAGCCACCCAAGCACAAAGTGCCCCTTGTCCACATGTATGGTTCGTGATTCTTGTTTTATTCTGGTTTTAGTTTTGAGAAGGGGCAGGGCAAGGGGGTTACGTGGCACACATTTGATCATCTTTAGAAAGGTAGCACACATCACAGTGTCCATGAAACACCCTCAGACCCCACCACAAGGGGAGCGAAGGCTCCTCGCCTGTCCCACCCCACCCTTCCCACCTGTGGGTCCTCTCACCTGTCCTCCGTTTCTGCTTCTCTTCATCTGTCTGGGCAGCGCGTCCCCTTGTCTCCTGCCCAAGGTAGCGTTGCTTCCCTTTCTTATGTATTCTGGGTCAACATTCTGATCTTCACGGTTCTCACTACCTCAAGGGACCTCACAGATTTTCCTTCAAAAGACTTTCATCCTCCCAAGAGGATTGTTTTGTACTTGGTGTTGAGAGTAATAATTCATCCAGTCAGATGCAGATTACATGAGATAATGCAAAGTCCTTTGGAAATGCAAAGATGTGATGCAAGTTCATCCTGAAAGAAACCATCCTGCAAGGCTTCATTGGGTGCTGGAGATGCTGGGAGAAGCCAGATGCCTTCAAGGAATTCATGGGCCAATGAGCTGTGAGACAATTCCTGCAACAAACTGCAATCAATGCTATGGCTGTGTGCAAAGGTGGGACCAAGAAGGAAGGACAGATTCACATTGCCATAAAGATATTGGAGTATATTAAGGATCTAGACAAAGCAAAGTCACAGTTGTTGTGAGCATTTTGGAGGGAGAGAGCTGTGGGTCTGAGGACCAGTATATGGAATTATTTTGACAACTCCCTGCATCTTCTCTGTGTCTACAAAGTCTGATCTGTGCTCAATGCCTACTTCTTCCCTCAGTAGCTTCTATGACTTCTCACAGTCTCATCTTCCTCACTTATCAAATCTGTGTGAGAACACTCCCTTGGGTTTCCATAGAGGCTGAAAGAGATCCAATCACTCACTCATTCAACAAACAATTGTGAGCTGGATGACAGTGGTTTAATCTGCAGTGTCCACCCTTGGTAGCTGGCACCTAGACGGTTTCTGACTTCCTCTCTCCGGTCTTTTGTCTTCAGTTCCCTTATAGTTTGCCTCAAAATTCCATTGCTGAAGAGTCCAGGGTGGGGCTGTCAGAGGGAGCTGTGAGAGTGCTAGGCACAATTCCCCAGGGGGTGGGTCAACAACGGACATTTGTTCTTGCAGGTGTGGAGGCTGAGAAGTCAGAGGGCAGCAGGTTGGGTGCCTGGGAGGCTGCTGTCCTCTTCTGCGTCAACTCATGCCGGGACATCACCTCTTGCGTCTCTGTCCTAAGGGTGCCGACCCTGCTCACCAGGCCCTGCTCTCCTGACTTAATTCAGCCCCAAAGGTGCCTCCCCCAAATACCACTGCACTGCGGCCTGGGGGTTTATTTTGCAGGAGACACAATTTAGCCCACAGCAGGAAGAAAGAGAGGGACAGAAGATGCTGAAGCCAAGGAGCAAACGTATTTCTTTGCTTCTCTCTGCCAAAGCCCCTGGGGAGGAACTCAGCTTTTCAGCGATGTCTCCTTCTTGTGCAGGATTTATGACAGACATGCTTCTGTGTTTCTCCTGCAATCACGTCACTGGGGGCCCAGAGATACACGTCAGCACGCAGCCCTCTGGCTGGACAAGGGCCGGGGGTGCTTGGGGAGAGAGGAGAGCAGGGAGCCACTCAGCAGAAGGGGCCATGGTGGGGCCGGCCAGGCAGTGTACCGCCATGGGCTGGTTTTTCTGGCCCCTTTGTCAAGCCTGGTCCTTTAGGTTTTCTGTTTGTGTGTTTTGAGACATGATCTAGATATGTCGTTCAGGCTGGGCTCCAACTTCTGGTGATCCTCCTGCCTCAGCCTCCTGAGTGCTGGATTGCAGGCATGTGCCACGACACTTGGCTTAGCTTTTGACTTTTCTTTCTTTCCTTTTGGGCTTTTCCTCTCATTACAACTGATGTGGTAAAGTCAAGCCTTGGGGAGCATGACTGTGTTGGAGATGTGCTATGCAAGGCTTCAGGTCTCCTCCCTTCCTTTTCCTTCTCTTTTTTTTTTTTTTTT
>NW_022900927.1:63945271-64000706 GCF_012274545.1 Fukomys damarensis
TTTTTTTTTTTTTTTTTTTTTTGGTACCGGGGATCAAACTCAGGGGAAGTCGCAGGAACCCCCTTCACATGCCCTGGCTTCCCCAGGGAAGGATCTCCTGTCCTGGATCCCAGGGCTGAGCACGGATGAGAGCCGAGAGCCCGGCTCGGTGGCTGGCTCACTCCCCAGCCTCTGCTCCATCCTGCTCCCCAGATCCGCCTTGGACCACGGTCACAGGCTTCCGGTGGCCTCCCCACGACCACCGGTGGATCTGGGAAGGGGCCCCTGAGTGTCCCCAGGGGCAGCTGTGCCGAAGCTGGGCCAGAGAGGTGAGAAGGGCCAGCCTTGCCTAGGGTGAGGGAAGGTGCCAGGTGAGCCTGGCCTGCGGCCGGCCAGGGACTCTGCCCACAGACCAGAGCCTAGGAGGGGCTCTGCCTGGTGTCACAGAGGGGCTCGGCCTGGGCTCCATCCCCTCGCTCAGTCCTGCGCCACATGTCCACCAAGGCCAGTGAAATATCTTTCGACGCCCGAGCTTCTCTCCCTGCTGTCTCCTCTCTGGCCAGTCACTATGTCCTTGACTCTGGGACAGTAACTGTGTCTTTCTTGGTCTCTCCACTCATACTCCCAAGTTGTTTCCTCTGTCCAGAACTTTGCAATCCTCCTGCCTCAGCCTCCAGGTGCTGGGATTACAGGTGTGCACCACCACACCCGGCTGGGTCCAGATTTCCGGACTCCCAAGCTGGGTTTACGCAGCCCTCATGTTCTGGGCTCAGCTGGCTCTTTCCTGGAAATCTCCTGCCTTTGCCCACATTGGCGTCCTCACAGGTGCTGCGGAGGCTGCATGGATCTGCATTGCCATTGCCAGCTCCTTGCCTTTCTGCCTGGCTTCCAGAGGGGCCTCCTCGAGCTGCTTCTTTCTGTGTGGATTCCGGAAATCTGGCTCCCTTCATGTCTTGATGCGTTTGTGTAAAGCAGAAGGAAAGGGACCTTGGACACCATGAGGGATGGCGCCCATGATGGCACTGATGTCTTTAACCACAGACATCCGGGTATTACAAAGCCGGGGTGAGATGGGTAGTCCATGCCACAGGAATGGCACAAATAATGTGTCAGAGGCTGAGAGAAGGAGGGAGTGCAAAGGCCAAGTCCAGGGAGACAAAGGAGGGCTATCAGGTGCGCAGAGACAGACCTTACAGTCACAGCGGACAGCGGCTTTGAAAGTGGCTCCCAGGCCTGCGATGCTGACGGCCAGGGAGGCACCGGGAGCTCGGAGAGGCCCCGCAATCTCCACGTTCACCCCAGGCTCCTTGGGCGATAGCTTCTTCCTGAGGGCCCGTACACTGCCGTCGCCTCCTCCCCATAGTCCTTGTGAGTTTGCGGGAGCCACATGGCCCATCCCGGGTGGACGCTGAGCCTGGGGCTCCTCGGTGAGCACACAGATGTGGGTCCCATACACCCCGAGGTGCCGACTTGCCCAGCCCTGACTTCAGCACACAGGAATGTCTGCGACAGTCTAGGGAGGAGCGGCTGGTGGGGGAGCCCTTCCTCCCACAGACACTTGGCAGGCTGCTGCGAGGCCGACTCAGCAAGGCCCTGCCCGGCAGAGGGACAGAGAGCACGTCAGCGTTATTTACGACGGCCTTCCTTTGTGTTGTGAGCACCTCTGCCCCTGCTCCGGAAAGGAATTCACAGGCCAGAAATCGAAGCCGTGGGTGTGGTATGATGGGTGACAGCTGAGGGGCAGGAGGGGAGAAGGTGGGGTGCGGCTGAGGCCATTGGCAGCAGTCCTGGGCTTCTCTGCCTGAAGCCGGAGGAGACGGGTCCCAGAAGCACGGCTACACCGATGTGACAGCAATGGTGTGCTGGGCTCACTGGGGGCGGAAGAGCTGCGGTGCCCTCTTCCCCGTCTGATTCAGAGCTGAGAGGCAGAGCGAGGCCAGTGCGGCCGAACCATCATCTCTGAGACTGGAGCAAGTGCTGGAAGAGAAAGCCCAGTAGGGCTGGTGACCTCCCAGGTCCCACGCTGGACCTCAGAACAACACCGAGAGCAGACTGGATCGTGAAAGGCCACACCTGGGTCCACACAGGGAGGAGGAGGTGAATACCCCCCAGGCTTTGACAGGCCAATAGCCAGACCTTGGGAAGCAGAGACCATGTGGTTTGTCTGCCAGGGAATTCACCCTGTGTTTTTTTCTCATTGCCAGGACAAAATACCTGACACCCACAATTTAAAGGAGGAGAGGTTTATCTCAGCTCACAGTCTGTGCAGGTCTCAGTCCATAGTCGGCTGGCTCCAAGGCAGGGAGGCCTGGCAGAGGGGCCTGGCGGAGGAGAAGCTGCTCAAGGTGTGGCGGACAGGGAGCAGAGAGAGAAGGGAGGAGGGGGAGGGAAATGAGCCCTTCCAGGTCACGCCCACAACCACCCGCCGGTTTCAGCCAGACCCCGTGTCCTAACGGTCAGCGAGCTGTCAGCCCCCATATCCAACCAGCTTCCCAAAGCCACACCTATGACTGCACGAGGCTCTTGGGGGACCTCTAGATCTAAACCGCGACACCCTGGATTCCCAGGGCACAGTGAGAGGAGGCCCAGGGGAGTTCCCCTACCGCAGGCAGCATCGAGGGAGAGGACAGTGGCCTCTCCTGGGTATTCTCTGTGCTTTTGGCAGAATCAGTCCACATGGGGGCCGTGTGGCCCTCCACCGGGACAGTGCTGCCCCTTTCTGCCCGCCGGACCTTGGCACCTTGAGGTGTCCTCGGGTGGTGGAGGGCAGGGGGACTGCGCCCTCAGGAGGCCACAGACCGTGCAGTAGCTGTCATCTTCAAGGGCACTTTGTGTGGGAGCAAAGTCGGCCATGTCCTGCTTCCTGTCGTACGTGGTGCGCAGCGGTGTGCAGTGGAGGGTGCAAGTGAAGACGGTGGCCAGGGGCCCGGTTGTTCAGCACGCTGGGGTCAGGAAGAAGCCTGGGCTTCGGGGACTTGTGGAGCGGGACACAGACAAAGGCTAAGTGTTTTAATTGCTCTCCTCTTCCTCCTCCTCCCCTCTCCTCCCTTTCCTCTCCTCCTCCTCCCTCTCCTCCCCAACTCCCACCTTCCTGGATTGATGGCCCCTCCAGGACTTCCTGAGGAAAGTGACCAGGTCAGAAGTCGCCCCGCCTCTCCGGCAGCCCAGCCCAGCCCCACACGCCCATAACCCGTGGTCCGCCGCCTCCGTGCGTCACTCTGGCCACCGAGCGACTTCCTGCCCGTTCTGGTGTCTGTCCGTCAGGGCGGCCCGTTGTTTGCACTCCTTGGCGGTCTCTCGGTGGCTGCCTTGAGAGGGAAGCCGCTGCATGGCTTCACCGGAAGAATGTGGCTGTCGGAGCCGGGCAGACCTGGGCTCCACTCCCACTCCTGCCACTGAATGTGGGTGCCACCCTGCACAAATCACTGAGCAAGCGGTGATGTGCGGAATGGCTGGGAACAGCAGGGAGCCAGGGAGCCCAGGAGGTAGGGAGGAGAGTCCGGGAAGAGCCCACTGCAGCCCTGCGGCAGCTTCATGCTCCTCAACCCTTTGATAGACGGCTGGACCTACCCAAGACCCTGCTTTTCAGGATGCCCAAGTGCTTGCTCTGCACAAGCAGGCCCTTCTTCAACAGGCCTAGCTCTGCTTCCCAGTCAACCTGCCTTTCTTCGCCCTGTGCCTCAGCCCATTTCCTGGTAGCTGCTCATTAAGGGCATTTTGAACGTCCCCTCTCATGGTCCTGGTTCAGGCCCCCTGCTCCCCGACTGTCCCAGTTGATAATGAATGGCTTGTGTATTCAGGTCGCAGAGTTTTAGTGCAGACAGGACACAGGATGCAGGATGCAGGGACAGGGTCAGCCCATGGTCTGTGTGGTCTCAGTTATGGGTCCACTCAGCAAGTGGCTCAAAGCTTCTTTGTTCTTCCAGACTCTGGAGCTGCTGGAGACTAATGCAGCCCTAAATCCTGCTCAGGGGTCTGATGCAGCAGCGGGGCTGTCCCCATCTGTCACAGGATCTTCCCCGGGGCCACCACTGAGGGTTACTGGGTGCAAGTAACAGATTGAAACAAGAAGACACATGTATTGGGAGATATTGAGTAGCTTGTAAAACTGATGGAAGACCGGAGAACCAAGTTTGTTTATGCACGTATCCTAGGGCCTCTGGCCACACCAAAGGCCCTCAGCAGGGAGTATTTGCTAGCATTTGTCCCCAGGTCACTGAGACTGGGCCCTCAGGCTGCTGGCTGACCTTGCTGCCATCCATGGGAGCCCCTCTTCTTGGTGTTATTGCACTGCTTGCTGAAGTCACAGCACAGGCTGGGATACAGCAGGGAAGTCTCCTTAGGCTGTGTCACTGGGTTCAGGGAGCAGGGAGCAGGGAGCGGCCTCTTGGTTTTTCATAGGCCCCACTTTCCTCTAAAGCTTGGTCATGACAAAGAAGTACTCAGTTCTTTCTTCTGTGAAATGGGTATTAAGACAATTAACCTGCACACTGTTCTCAAGGTTTCTGTGAAGGTCAAGTATAATAATGTAGAAATGTGGCAAACTGTAAAATGCTGTAAAAGGAGCAGGTACATGGATATTTCCCCTAATAGCCAATAAACCACAGCAAAAAAATAAAATAGCACTTAAAATACAAGGTAATCATTTTCTGGAGTTTGCTGGTACACGTAGAGGCAACAGAGGTGCCGAAAGCTCAAGAACATGCTGTGCTGTGGGACTCACCTGAGGCCACAGGGCCGGTAAGCGGCAGAGTCCAGATCAACACCCAGGACCACCTGAGTCTGAATTATGTCTTCTTGGCAGGAAACCTGGATCTAATCTCCAAAGTTGGGGGTTAACTAGATGCTCAGGAAGGAGGTTCTGACCATGAGGGAGGCGGAAGGAGTATAGAAAGGGAGAAATAGAGAGGTATCCTTCGAATTCTCGGGGCAATGATTTGGCCACCTGAGTCCATGAAAACATCAGTGCTGGAAGATTCTAAGGAGAAGCACAGCTGGCCTTCCTTACAAGCCTGTGAGCGATGGCACTGAATAATTTTCATTGTGCAGATTTGAAACTGAAGTTTAAAAAAGTTAAATAATTCACCCAGCGACAGCCAGCTAGTCTCTGCGGGTCTTGTCACTTTGGATTCTTAGTTACAAACAACGGAACCCAGTACCGGTCCTATGACACGAAGAAGTAATGTCCTTAACACTACTGAGGGAGTCAGGTGAGCCGGGCATGGAAGGACCTTCATCTCTCCGCTGAATGAGCTCAGGGGTGGGGGCTGCAGGGCTATCACTATGCCCATGCTGAATCCTCTCCACAGCAGGAGCAACCCAGGCGCCACGTGAGCAGTTAAAGCTGCTACAATCCTCATATGCCTGAAACCCAGCTCGAGAGAGTCCAGGGAAATGAGCAAGCGGCTTCTGTAAGGGGGAGAAATATCGTCTTGTCAAGATGGGGAGTTCTCTAAAAGGGGGAAGTGTTCCAAGATGCTGGGGGTATGGAGACTTAATCATCATTGGTGCAGTTCCCAGCCAGTGCCTAGAATCATGCTCAGCCTTCAGAGTCGGTGTGTAGTATGACCACCTCACCTTCCTGGCCAAATGGTTCAGTCTGATTTGAAAGTCAGTGTTCTTAGCTGCTACACTTTCTCTATGGATGGGCTCTATGGATGGCGAGATCAAGCACAAAATATGTAATTGTACAGCACTGAAATGACACGAAGTCTCTGTCTCCATGCAAAACTGCCTTCAGGTATGCAAATTATTTATTTGCTCAAAATGTGCTGCTGTGGTTTATGATTCTGAGCTCTGAGTGGCAAAGATCTCATCTGTCTCTCTGGCCACTCTAATGCTCTTTTTTTTTTTTTTTGTATCAGGGATTGAACTCAGGTCCTTGTGCTTGAGAAGCAGTGGCCAGAACCACTGAGCTAAATCCCCGGCTAATGCTCGTTTTAATACAGCCCTGTAAAATAAACGGTTGTTAAGTAGCAAGTGAATCTGAGAGGGAAGCCGTCCAGGTGTGTGAGGGGAACCTCTGGGCTTTGCACACCTGTTGGACAGTGGCTGCTGTTTAGTGAGCATGGGAGAGTGAGCTTGCAGGGAGGATCTGGAGTTTAGATTTGGATTTGCTGAGCTCATGTATCTGTGAGACATGAAAGTGGAGTGTTGAGTGGGCTGCTGAATAGATGGGTCTGGAACTTGGGAGCAATGTCTGGAATTGAGATATAAATTTGGGAGTTGTTGGCATTTAAGTATAACCAAAGTTACAGGCATAGACAAGTAAACATATGATATATACCATACTATATGTGAATTTAAAAATACTCAAATATGAAATTACTCCCTTATGTGACCATGCATGTGGTAGAATTAATCATTGGCAACATTTACGAGTGAAAAATTTGTATTGGTCTAAAAAGTTGATTGCTGATTAATGTTCAGTAGACACCAAGATGGCAGAAGTCAGATCCTGGTGGTTGGAATGGTTTAATTCCCAAGAAGGCTGTGTGCAAGGACAATACAATCCCAGAGTCTGTGACACACCTGCGTGTCAAACACAGAGAGGCATTTCCTTTGTGTCCAGGCTGAGGCATTCGGGGGGGTGTCAGGTGGAGGTGGGGGAGGTGTGGGCAGGGGGCCCTGCCGGGGAGCTAGGTGGGACTGAGACTTATTGCTGCCCAAGGAGCTGGAGAATT
The DNA here is from genome assembly GCF_012274545.1 of Fukomys damarensis. Lineage (NCBI taxonomy): Eukaryota > Metazoa > Chordata > Mammalia > Rodentia > Bathyergidae > Fukomys > Fukomys damarensis. Next base: position 63,951,934 of record NW_022900927.1, read on the forward strand.
GGCCAGAGAATCCCCCACATCCCTTCTCCTGCCGGGAGAGGCATTTTCAAGGGCCAAGGCAATCAGGAGGTTACCACCAGTTCAGCAGGTGAGGTCCTCATACTCCACAGAAAGGTGACATCCATTCTCCACTGATTAGGAGAAAGGATTATGGACTCAGACAGCACAAAGCCCCACTTGCCACTTACTTGTCGAGCGCCCTATGATGAGTTCCTTATTCTCCCCGAGTCCCAGTTTCCTCATCATGCTGAAAGTACAAGGATAGCATTAGATACAGGCTGATGGACCTACTGAACCTTGAAAAATTCTTATCGATGACAAACTTAACCCAGCTCTGCTACCTTGTTAGGTGGATCGCCGCAGATACGGAGGGCGTAGGGTCTGGTTTACTATTTAAAGAGAACCCCTGAAGTCACAGGGCAGGGCAGGGTGGCAACTGGGGGTCCAGGTGAGTGGCTATCGCCCAGTGTCAGCAGAGTGCTGAGGTTCAGATGAGGGGAGAAATGAGTGAGACCTTGCTGAACTGTTGTAAAGATTGGTGTTACATAGGAGTTTTAGAAATGTTAACTAATTTAATAATCGTCATTATAATCACTAATTCCATCCTTAGCACGAGTCCGTTATAGAAATGTATTTGGAAACATGGCATACACTTTCGAATTATCTTATATTACCTTTGTATTTAATAAACTACTATTGAGTGCTACTTCTGATCTGGGGACTGTGTAAGCAATCGTACCACAGGTCCTCGGAGGAACAGAACCTCCGTGTGGGGTGACCAGAGAGGCCAAAATCTGCAGCCAGTGGGCTGAGACCCAGGAGAGAGACAGTGCAGCTGCAGACTACGGTCAGAGGCCCAAGAAGCAGGAGAGTTGGTGGCTTAGGTTCCAGCATCGTCTGAGTCTGAAGACAGCAGAAGACTGGCGTCCCAGACGGAGGAGAAGCAGAAGGCAAACTGGCCCCCACCCTCTGTTCCATTCAGGCCCTGAAAAGAGGGGCTGAGGTCAACCCATGTGGGAAATGACAACCGGCTGCACCAACCTGAATATTAATGTCACCCAAAGCCTATCACAGACTCACCCAGCAGTGTGTAACCAGATATTCAGGTTCCCCGCGGCCCGTTCGGGTCGATACCTACCCGTGCTCACCTGTTGCTCCCAGTGCTTCTGTTACTGGCATTTTCAAGAAGCCAAGTCGGGAGACCGCACAGCCGGTAGGGGTGGGACTTGTCTCGGTCCCACGCAGCCTGGGTTAATGGTAAACTAGAGGGAAGGTGATTCCCAGATCTGCCGACTGGTCTCCACCAGTGCCTGGCTGGGGACTTCTTGCCTGGGGACAGAACCTGTCCAGATTCATCTGTCTCCCTGGGCCCGAGAACACGCTCATCTGTTAGTGGTTCTGTGAACGTTTGAACCAGCGGCTTTCACACTGAAAGTCGCTTGGAAAATTACTCGTAATTCTCTGGGGCGAGGCTTTCACCTCCAATCAAAACTTAATAATGAAAGAAAATACAATTTAAACAACTAAAACCTCGCCTGACTGTTGAGCTGCCAAAAGCCCAATTAGTGGGAGCCAGAACTCACAATACGAATGAAGAGGCGAGCACCCTGGAGGAGCCTGATAAGAGAAGGGGTCCAGGATGGCTCCTAATTGGCAGGGAGGAAAGAGCCGAGAACAATAGCTTGGCGGTGCCACGGCCTTCCTCCTTGCCGATAAATCGCTGTCCCTCCCCGGCTGGCAGGTTCTCCTGTCTCCACCCACCCATCGTCCAGGTACCTTTGGGATTTGGCTGCAATTTGGCTGCCTTCCCACCCAGCCTCAGCGCACCGGCTTTGGACTGCGTCCTAATTCCCCACTCGCTCAGCAAGGGCTGCGGGGTGTGCAGCGTGGCGGCCGGGACTGGAGAGCCGGGCGCCTTGCTGGCTCCTAGAGCGCAGGTCTTCCCGTGGGGAGGGAAACCTTCCGCGTGTGCCTCGGCCCGCCTCACGGTCAGGGCGTGAGCGCCTCCTAGTGCAACCCAAGAACGCAATTGTAAAAGGTCGTGTGCGGTTGGCCGCTGGGTACGGACGGATGGGCTGAAAGTAAATGACTGAGGATGGAGGCCTGGGCGGGAAGGGCCCAGGACGGCTCCAGGCGGTTAGGGGAGCGGCCGTGCAGAGCAGCTCAGACCTCGGCTTCCCGTCCGGCGTTTCTGACCCCTGAGCCCCACGACTTACACACCGGGCACCGGCGCCGGACCAGGGCAGAGGTGGGTGGAGCTGCGTGAGGTCCGGCCCGGTGGCCTCTCCCCGGCACGCACGAGGAGGGCCACACACGCACCCAGTGCGCAGCAGCCGTGCGGGCGGGGGTTACAGTCCAGCTTCCCTCCTCCGCGGGTCGTTCCTTGATGTTTTAAAAAAATTAAATCACTGCATTTTTTCATCTGATTATATTCTTGCTCATTATTAAACATTATGGGAAATTATAAAGAAGAAACCACAGATAGCACCAAGCAGAAGTTCAGGAATTTGATGAATATTCAGATTTTTCTATATAGAGGGTTTATATAAACTGGGGGCACATCGTACAGGATACGTCGGAATTGCTGCTTCACTGGAGAATTTCAACATGTGGGACCCTTTCACGACTTCATGATACTCCCCTGGGCTATCCAGGAGGGCTCCGAGATGATTTATAATTTCTTCCATTCTAAAACATTTTGATGAACATTTTTCTTTAGGTGTTTGTGTGATCTCCTAAAGAAAAATTCCCAAATAGAGAATTTCAGTGTCAAAAAGTACATTTAAATATTCAAAAGTAAAGTCTACACTCCAGAAAGCAATTATGATCGTGTCTCCTTTCCATGGCTCAAGCAAGTAACCCTCTTTCCAACACCTGACTGCCCCCTGGGCTTCACCAATCTCCGTAATCTGTGCAAGTATTTATTACTGTAAACTTGCAATCTTTTATCATTGTTGAGGTTCAATTTTTATATATTTGTCATTTGTTTTTCCTTTTCTAAAGTGACCTATTCCTATCTTTGCTGTAGTTTTTGTATTACTGCTCACCTTCTTCTGATCAGCTTATGAGCTTTTTATATATTCTTTCTTAGCCATTTCTTGAATTATATATATATATATATATATTAAAATATATGCCTATTATGAAAAAGAATCTGAAGTGTGGACGATAGTATTAAAACCTGTATAATGTAGGATCGTTTGGTTTGTCTTTGTTTTTTGATTTTTTGGTACCAGTGATCCAACTCGGGTCCCTGTGCTTGCAAAGCAAGCACCGGAACCACTGAGCTAAATCCCAGGCCCTGTAGGATCATTCTGAACAAAGAGAGGTTTGGTCTGTGCTTCGTGCCCCTGGCATCGCTCAGCCTCTTCCTCCTGGGCTCCTCTTGCTTCTCCCTGGTCCCCCTAAGTGGTGGCTTAGCACCTCAGGGCTGGAGGTGGGCTGTCCAAAGCCCCGGCCCTCGCGTTTCTCTGTCTCCTTGGTGGTGGAGTGGAGCACGGCTCCTTTCCTCCTCTCCTTTGCCCGTCTCTGACCTCCCGGACGGCCCCTTCCTTCCCATTGTTCCTGGCTCCTCAACTTCCAAGTCCTGAGTCCTAAGCAGCGACTTCCCAGATCTCGGACTTCCCTGGCTGCCCCTGCAATCCCCTGTTCACATTCATGACCTCGTTTTGCCTACATCTTCCCCGACTTGCAGATCAATAATTCGGAATCCTTTTCTCTTACTGTGAACTCTTTCAGCTTGTTTGCTCAACAGCTCCTTTTGCATCCTTCATATTCTTTGACAACCTGTGACTGTAGTTTATGTTCTCCTAATCCGCTGGCTCTCATTTAAAAATTCCTCTCTAAAGGCAGCATTACCAACTTAATAAATCACCCACATTTTATTCTTGCCCTTGTCCTCAATTATAAATGCCAGGTTTCATTCTGGGAGGTGATGAGTGTGGCCAGAATGTTAGACTACTCGGCTAACCTCTCTTGAATGCAGGAGCAGCCAAAGACGCAACAGGTAGTTGACACCGTGAGACTTGTGGGAAGTCATCCCCTTCTGAGTTGGTCAGAGAACTGAGCAGCTGACCCCCAAGTGCAGGTGGGGACCTTTGGGGTTCTCTCTCCTTTTTCTTGTCTCTCACCTGGCATCTGGATGTTTTGGCTGAATTTCCAGCAGCCACCTTGGGCCATGAGTTGACTTTGAGGCTGGAAATTATACACAAGGCACAAAGAAGAGAAGATGAAGGAAACCATGGTTCTTGATGACAGACCAGTCCTGCACTATCTACTTCTGACCTCTTTTAGGTGAAACAGAAATAAACTTTACCTCTTTTAACTTCCTTTTATTCTGGCACTTTTCCTGCAGCCAATCGTAATTCCTTGTGCCTACATGCACCCCAAGGCACATGGATTCCATAACCTTTGCCAGGATTTCACCTCACCCAGGCCCCGAGCGGACGTGGACACTTGGCTTCCTTGTGCCAAATGTGCACCTGTGCACTGCTGGGAAGGAAATGACAGAACAAGGAAGGGTGGCATCACCATGGATTCAGCACTGACGACCAGAAAGGGTCTCCACACCGTCCCCGGGGGTTGTAGTTGGCCAGCTCCTCCTCCTGTCTTTTATGGTGACCTTTGTAAATGTGCTCTCTCCTCAGGCTTCTGCAGAGGCCTGGCCCCCTCTTGTCCCTGGCCTCCCTTTGGAGTACGTTCTTTGGCTTCACTGCTCCTCTGCCTTCCGACACATGCGCCCTTCTGTCATTGAAATGTGACTCGTACTCCTCACTCATCCCAACAAACACTGTGAAGGCCAAACCCAAAGAAACAGCAGTATTTGTTTTTGACCCTTTTCCATTTCTTCTGTGTCACCAGATCTACTCACCAAAGCAGCACACATTTATGGAAAGAAAGGAAGACAGAAAAAAGGGAAGAAAGGAAGGAAGGTCAATGTTTAGTTTATCATATACACAAAATTAATGTGTGATAGATGTAAAAGTTAAGGCTGAAACTTTGATACTTTGCTTCTAGGAGAAAACATAGGGGCATATCTTGGCAAATATCTCGGAGACAGAGAATTCCCTCTAAAACAAATCAGGTAAATTGAATTTCATTAAATTTGAAAACCTCTACTTATTCAAAGATATTACTAAGAAAATAGCATCAGGACAGACTGGGGAGAAAATATCCATGATACGTATCTCTGACAAAGGTCTTCTACCCATAATAGTCCGAGAGTGTCATGGGACAATCTCACCCAATTAAAAGTGTCAAAAGGCTTGACTATTTCTTTACAAAGAAGATATTCATAGAGCACATATGCAAATGAATACTTTTAGCGTAATTAGTTGCAAGCAAATGGTAGCCAGTGCCAAAAAGCCACTATACATTCAAAAAAGGACCAACACCACCAAAGGTCGAGGATATAGATCAACTGGAACTCGTACATCTGTTGTTGAGTGTAAAAAGTTACCTCCACTTTGGAAACATGTATGGCAGTTTTCTATAAAACTGAATCTATGGGTCAGGGATTTATGGGTCAGTGGTTCTACCATCTGCTTCACAAGCGCAAGGTCCCAAGTTCGATCCCTGGTACAAAAAAAAAAAAAAAAAAAAAACCCACAAAACTGAATTTAAGAGGCCAGGGGCCCCACACCTGCCTTGCAAGCACAAGGTCCTGAGTTTGAGCTCTGGTACAAAAGAAAGAAAGAAAGAAAGAAAGAATCTACATCTATCTGTTATCTGTTACCCAGAAAGCCCTCCCAAGAGAAATTAAAACACGTACCAGCTATGACCTTAAAACTGGTGCTTGTTTACATCACCATAGGTCCCCTCAAAATCCTCCCCTCACTCTGAACACATTTTTCCCATCTTTCCTGCCCCTGTCTGAAGTAGTTCTGGAAGTGCTCTTTCCTAAATGTTTTTAATTATGCTGTTGTGGCTGCCCCAATGTCCTGAATCTCTTCAAAATGTCAGAAGTCGCACCATGAGTCTGGTGGAAGAGGATGCAGTTTTGTGCTTTACGAGCTGCCTGTCCGTTGGGGGGCAGTGACGTTCAAGGTATTTTTGATCACACCTCAGAAAGACACTCAGGAAAGAGGACCCCAGAGCTGCTTCAGAAAGGGGAGAGCGATGGAAGCTGAGGGGGAGGATTTTGAAGGGGATTCATGGCATTGTGTCTTTTTCTTAAATTTTTTTAAAAATTTAAGCCTTTGCTGTGTATTTTTATCACATCTCACATACTAAAAAAAGATTGTATGAACATATTTCCTAGCAGCTTGATTCTAACTGGAAGGGCGGTTCTGCAGCTCACACACGTCTGTCCGTCAGTGAGGCCAGCACGCTCGTCCAGAGGACAGCACTCCTCGGTGACACGGGGAAGGGGAGCAGGAGAGCTCAGAAACGAGGCTCGGAGCTAAAGGGGCAAGTCGTGCACGGGGCAGATGAAGTCTAAACAAACCGACCCCACCCACAGGAGCAGAAACAAGGACAACCCTTGCCCAGGCTGGGGTCTGGGGTGGGCCCAGTACAGGGAGAAAGGAAGTTTCTGAGGATGAAAATGTCCCGCCTTGATGGAGAATGTGGGGCAGTTTCTGTTTCTGTAAGAGTCAGTTAAACTCTCCCTTAAGGCCTGAATCTGAGCTCCATACACAGTTACCCAAGGACCAGTGCATGTTTTGTTTTCTAAAAAAATTTTATTAGTGCACAACTGCAGTACATGATGTTTGCATTCATCTCAGGAACAACACAGGACTGAAAATATCTTAATTCTTTTCATCTTCTTCCCTTTCCTCTCTCTCTAGGTCTCCTTCCCCACTGCCATTATCATTGTCATTTTTTAGTTCACGTTTGTGCTGTGTAATGTTTACATTCATTGTGAGTATTTGGCACACATCCATGATGCATGCTAAATCTCTCTATGTCTCCTTCCCCTGTGCCTGGTTTATTTCACTTAACATTATGTCTTCAAGGTGCACCCACTTTCCTGTAAGTGTCTTGAACTTATCCTTCCTTGTGGCAGAGTAGTACTCCATTTTGTATAAAGACCACATTTTCTTTATCCATCTGCTGGTGGATATCAAGGTTGCTTCCAAGATTCAGCAGTCTCCAGTTGCAGGGCCTTTGCATATGCTCTGCCTCCTCCAGGCTCCCCTCCCCAGCACCTCACTTAATGTGCAGGTCCTCAGGGTGCTCACCACACTGTGGCCCTTTGTGCAGAGCCCATCCCTGTGTGTGTACTCACGTCTGCAGTGACCTGGCCAGTGCCTGCTCCTCCTGTGCTGCAGGCTCCTCTCAGTGAGGACCTGACTGTGCCTTCATCTCCACTTAATCCCTGGCACCCACTGCTTTCCAGGTACCCAGCAGGGTCGGACAGCACCTGTTGGGTGGCACACGATCAGACTCCAGTTACTCCGGGTGCTGTGCCAGGGCTGTGCCCATGACTGCTGCCTCCCACTCCAAGACCCAGTCCTCTAATCTCCACTTAACAAACTATGAGGCCATTGCCATCCTCCTCTAGGTTTGCCTTCAGTTGCCCTACAGCCGCCAGCTGCTCGTCCCTGGTTCCTGTCCTAATTCCAGCTCTGGTGAGGTTCCCATTTGCAGATCGACTGGACTTGGCCTCTTTGACTTGCCCAAGAGTGGACATCTTCTCTTGGGGGCCTGGGAGGCTCGCCCAAGGTGGCATCCCAGGGATGCTGTGGGAAGTGGGCAAACTGGGGACACTGACTTCCTGCTCTTCCTGGAGGCCCTGGGCCTCCTGCCGGACAGCTGTTCCCGCCTGGGCTGTGTTCTTGGCCTGCAGTGGTCAGTGAGCCGCAGACCACCCAGCTGCAGGCCTGTTTTCCATTTGCCTGCTGTGGTGCAGCCTGTCCACCTCACTGCTGACAGAGGCCAGACGCCTGGCAGGACCTGCAGGCCAAGAGGAAAGTGAGTCTTTCTGGATTCTCTCCTTGGCTTGAGATGTCTGGTCCAGCACAGAAAGAAGTAGGAGATCAGGACAATCATAGTGTCACATGACCTGAGGAGAAGCAGGAAGCAGATGTAAAAGAATCACCAGATTCTCAGGAAGGGGAACAACCTTGGGTAAGAAGAAACCGGATGCACCTCTCTGGGGGAAGATGGAGATCCAAGATGGCGGCAACAGGGTGCTCCATGCCTTGGGTATTGCCCTCCTATCTCCACCAGGTCTGGCATCTTTAGGGCCACAGGAAGGGTAAATTGACACCTTAAAGCCTCCCAGTAGTTAGTCTCCCTACTGGGAGAAGCAAAATTCATCCCTGGAGTGAAGCTGGGCTTTTGTTTAGAGAAAAGCGCAAAATGGAAGAATGGGAGGAGCTTGAGCTAGAATCCTGTCCTACAGTGGAGATGTTGGAGACGAAGTGGCTCCACAGAGCAGCTAAGCTATTCTGCATAACGACACAAAGGAGCTGCAACTCCGGAAGTATTATACCTCTGGGGGACCTGGGACTTGGACTTCAGGACACCACTGATGGACACTGGCCCTGGGCATGGCGACACGGATGTGGGAGTGGTGGACGGACCCAGGGCATGAAGACGTTGGACATGTGCTTTATGAAGCCCTTCTACCGCATATGTGAAGTAATGACACTTCTTTAACTGTCAGCAAGAAAATCTGACATTGGCTAACAGAAGAAAAACATTCTGGAAAAATCTCTAGGGAGGGCCCGTATGATAGGAGGAATGAGAATGGCTGGGGCGAGCCCACCCCGGACACACAGTGTGGTCCAGGGCCCTGACTTCCAGCCTGACTTTCAGTTCAGGCTCCAGGGAGACCGAAGCTGACTGCCGAACATGGGCAGGGGCTGTCTACTCCTGCATCTCGGGCCATTGGGACAGGGTGATGCCTGCTTGATTGCTGGGACAGTTGTCCTGACTCAGTTTCCCTGCAGCAAATTGTCATGCAAATTTTATTAAACTCCTTTCCTTCTGTTCTTCATAAAAACAACCAATAGACAAGTGCCTGTGGCAAAGGCTCTCCAGAAGTCAATGATCAGAACTCTTCCCCACTTTTGCTCCTGCAGCACAAAACTGAATTAAAAACCTGTTTCTAAGTGTGTCCACTTTTACAGGCAATGATGTGGGCACATGCTTTATCTGTTCTGTTAAACTTAGGACACTCATTTGACTTATTGTTATCTGGTCACTGTCGATACAGTGGTTTGCTTTAGACCTTGGACATGAAAAGCAGTTTGCAGTTCTGAGTGTATTTTATCTCAAACTCACAAAGACAACCGCTTGCACATTAGTCTGGACTTTTCTTGGATACAAATAGTAGAAGTGAAGATAGGATTAAGCCCCAGTCCGAGTTTTTTTGACTCCCATACCTGGGAAGTGCAACGGTATCTGGTGTCAGGCACAGCTCAATCTAGGAACTTGGCAATATTACTGGAATTTCTTCCTGTTCATCTCCTGGCTCTGATTTCCTTTGGATGTTAGCTTTATTTTGTAGACACTGTCTTTCTAATAACGTGTAGATTTCCACCAGGAGGCCCATGTACATATACATCCTTCTGTCCTTTCAGCATGGAAAGCCAGAAGATGAAACAGACTTCAGTGTTTCAGCATAGACACTCATAGTTTGTGTACACACACACACACACACACACACACACACACACACACACACACACACAGTTATGCACATACGTATGAATTCTGGGAAGATTTTGGGTTGGGTCTTATTTCTGTCCAATGGGTCACTGTTTCTACGTCAGTCACAGTCTATACTCTTGGAGAGCAGACTTGGAAAACATCTTAGAAATCATCTCGTCTGCCCTCTCAGTTTGAACACTAAGGAAAGAGCCCTGCCAAGCCGGAGAGAACATTCCTTCATTCACTCACTTGTTCACTCACGTGCTTTGCAGATAAACTTGTGGCCACGATGATCGCAGTCCTGACCTCCCAGAAGCATTTGGTCCAGTGTGCAAAAGACGTGGATGCCACTGCGAGCTTGGCAGAGGCAATGGGAGCAGTTAGAAGGGGGCAGTAGCCCAGCTCCGGGGACCCCTGCGAGGAGAGATATCAAAGCTTAGAACCAAAGATGGGATGAGGCTGCACAGGCAGTGCCGGCTGCTGAAAAGAACAAACCCCATGTTTCAGTGCCCTGACCCAAGTTGGCCTCCCATTCACGTAACTGCCACCGTGACGGGTCAGCGGGTAGCCTTCTTCCTGTGGTTCCGGTGTTTCCTACAGTCTTGGGCCCCTTACTCATGCGGCCACTGTGGAAGCCGGGGGAGAGAGCACACAGCTTGTCACCCACTGAGGCCAGGGTCACCACACATGCCCAGGCTCACGGTTCGCAGCTCACACCCAATGACACGGCCCACTGGGGTGCTGGGGGCTTGGAAACAGAGCTGCTGACTTGGTAGCCGGAGGCCAGCGAGAAATGGGCACCGTGAAGGTGAGCTTGAAGCCTGATGTCCGGACTCAGTGAGATCACCAAGCCATGAGCAAGAAAAGGCTCCTCTTTCAGCCAAAGCCCCAGAGGAGAGGAATAGCGGGGGCCAGTGTGAGCAGGGCTGCCACATTTGTGTCTGACTTGGTCAATAAAAACACAGGCCTCCTGGTCAGTTTTGAATTTCAGGTACTCGGTGAGTAATAATTAAAATAAATATCTCCGAAATATTCCAAGAGACGAACTTACGTTAAAAACTTTTCAATATGAGATTTATGTCTCACCCAGTGCCTACACTTTATCTTTCATCCTCTTTCTAAGGAAGCAGCAAGAGGCTCAGAAGGACCAGAGTGCAGGTTTGGGGGTGCTCCTGGGGTCAGCAGGGACAGCCGTGGGGAGGGCCTCTCTCCTCACCAGAGGGGCTTGGCCAGATGCGGCGGGGGGCTCTGAAGGGTTTTTAATGGGGCAAGGGGTTGAGGTGGGCACGGAGCTGCACGTTAGGGACACCTGAGGGGCGCTGAATGTGGAATTCAGCAGAGGCAGAGGAGGGAAGGCCAGCGCAGACTCGGAGCAGGGACCAAACCGGGACCAGACGGACACGTCGATTTGTGCACAGAGGCAGACTGGGAAGAGGAGGTGGCCCCATTCTGCTAGGGGAGCTGTCATTAGCCCTGGCCCGGCTCTAGGCCCTCTGTCCTGCGTCTGGGCCGCCTCTGCTCTTCCAGGCTCCCAGACTCTCGGACCTGAGCCCCGCCCCTCCAGGTCGGCCCCACCTCACGGGGGCTCGCGCAAAACCAGTGGAATCACAGCCTTGCACTCAGCCGCAGCTGCCGCACCTCCCCAAGCACACGCTGTTTATCACCACAATTTCCCCCGCAGAAAGCACAAACAGGCAACCATTTATTCTCCTTCCTGACAGGCAGGGGCTGTTAAAAGTCCAAGCGCGCTGGCAGTTTACACGAAGCCAACCTTAATTGCGTCCTCAAGCACCATAAAAGGAACATCAGGGCCTCATTAGCTACAGAGCAATTTTACATTTTTCTCCCCTGACCAAAACTGTTTAAAAATGTGGGGTACTATCTCATCCCAGCCAGACATAAATTTCAGCACTGTCAAAATGCCCTTGCCGAATTCCAGCTTTTCTCAGGCCCGGGAACATTCAGTGCATGCACCGACCCTGCAGAAAGGAAATGCTTTCTCCCTCGGTTCCCTCCTCAAATGAGTGAACATCTCCCACCCTGTGGCACCAGCTCAGGTGGTCAGAGTCTGTGGCCCTTGTCACCAGCTGGTCCTAGTTCTGCTCCTGTGCAGAGTGTTTTCCTGGCCTTCCTGGTGTTTCGGGGATACCTGTGTTCTCACAGGCAGCATCACAATCCACAACGGCCACCCCAGTGTCCTCTGTGGCAGCAGGACCGAAGGCCACCACTCTATCCTGCACCCCATGTTATGTCCCCCGCCGATGGGCCAGAGAGCACCCCTCTGCACCCCATCTCCTGCTCCAGTGCCCTTTTCCCTGGCCAGGGCCTGCTGCTTTTTCAGGATGACTTCTTTCTTGTCCACTGTGGAGGGGCCACTCAGCTGCTCCCAGAAGAGAGCTGAGTCACAGCTGCAGAGCAGAGCAGAAGGCCTTGAGCCCAACCCCACACCTGCCTGGCCCTGGGGCTCCAGAGCCGCTCTGCGGGTGCCCAGCATCCCCCTCCACCCTAGGCTCTGCCGCACCCTGTTCCCCTCCAAGCCTCCAACCAGACCCAGGACCCAGGGCATGGAGGAAGTCTTCCAGCTCTGCCCCTGCCTCTTCTGCCTCTTTCTTCCTCCTCACACCTAGCAGCTATTTCCCTCTTGCCTCAGGGACAGAGACAATGGAAGCTTTACATTTTATGATTTTTATGTAAAAATTTAAAACATTATTTCACTAGCAGTATGGGGGATTGAACCCAGGCCTCCCCACTAGCTATAACCCCAGCCATTCTTGCCCTGGAAGTGTCTGTGCCAGGAAACAACAGCTGGCACCTGGCAGCTACAGCACCCTGCTGTGCACTGACTCTTGGCTAAAGGGGTACAGCATGCTGGGGTTGCAGCTCCCCTGGGAAAGTGCTGCCGGCCATGGCTGGTCCTGCTGAGTCTCTTTACTCCGCATTTTACTGACAAAGAACTGCAGTGCAGAGAAGTCAGCCTCAGTAAGCCAGTCTAACTCAGGCCTGCAGGGCTCAGGCCCCACTCCAGGAGCTACTGCTCTGTTCCTACTGGGACGGCAGCTCAGTAATTTCTTCAACTGAGCTCCTCAGGAGCAGCGAAGGTTTGCAGAGTTCAGCATGGGCGTGGGGGGTGGGCAGCAGACCTGAGCTGAAAGACTCAGTATGGTGTCCTGTTTGCAGAGTGCCCTGGGCTGGTGCCTTCCGCTCTCCAGTCCTCCTCTGCCAAATAGGTGTTTGCTAACTTGCTAGGGAGAGGATGGGGCTTGTACAGGTTGGAGAAGGGAGATTCCGGAATTGAGCTTCATGCGCTTACACCTTGGCATGTGTGAGAAAAGCTCTGATGCTGTTAGGTTCTTGGATGTCTCCAAGCCTCAGTTTCTCCACTTCTGAAAGGAAGATGATGCCAGCTTAGGAGGAAGGAGAGAACACTGCACCTCAACCCTTCAGCTCCCAGACAGGGACATGGCTATGTGTGTGAACTCAGCCTGTGTCCATGGGGCCCAGGTGTGGCCCAGGGTGAGCACTCACCCACTGTGAACTCAGGAGATCCCAGAAAACCAACGGAGACAATAACCTGTGCTGCAGGGAGCTTCAGGGATGTAGATGGGTGTTTTCACTGTTGTACAGATCTAGGGAAGAAGTGTAAAAGTCTGTATTTGGAGGGCGCTGGACTGCAAGTGACTAAGCCTGGTTCTTGCTCTGGTTGGGCTGGTGCTAGCCTATGTGGCCTTGGCCAAGTCCCTTCCTGTCCCAAGGCTGCAGCCCTTGCCTCAGAACCAGGGAGCTGCAGAGAAAACTTGTGAATCTCTTCCTTCACAATCTTCTGGGTTCCATGACTCAGGTACCTTGGGTTAGCATCCCTGCGCCTCTGGGAGTGGTTTTGATGGAATCCCTGACAGAAACTCCTGTCTCTCAGAGGACTTACTTACTCTCCTTCATGGAAACAAAGCCAATAACTGAGAGCTCCTGACAGTGAGTTGTAGGAGTTGAGGTTGGACCCTGTTTGCTGGCACTAAGTCAAGACACAAATAGACCCAATCCTGAAGATGGAAGATGGGGACTCAACACATCTGGGGAGTTTTCTTATCTTTTTGGGACATTGCTCTCAGTCTTTTTGTGATCCCCATGCACATCTTCCAAGCAATCTATGAGGCCTTGACATGAACTTTTTCTCTGCTGTGGTTTACAGCTAACATGTCCCCACAAAGTCTCACGTTTGGGAGGCATTGGGTCATGGCGGCATTGTACTCACCAGTACATTCATCTGCTGATGAGCTTATAGCTGAATGTGCTGTGAGGACATGAGGCCTGGTTGGGACGTGTGGGTCACTGGAGTGTGACCTGGAAAGGTGCATCCTTGTTCTCAGCTCTTCCCTTCTATTTTTTTTTGGGGGGGGGTACCAGGGATCGAACTCGGGACCTTGTGCTTGTGAGGCAGGCGGAAGAACCACTGAGCTAAATCTCTGGCCCTCTTCCCTTCTACTTCTGCCTGCTGGCTGCCATGGGGTGAGCAGTTTTTCTACAACAGGCCCTTCCACCATGCAGTTTCTGCCTTGGACCCATGAACCATGGACTGGGTGCACTGGAAACTGTGAGTCCTGTGAAACTCTCTTCCTTTAAATTTTTGGGAGTTTATTTTGTCCCATCCATGAGAATTACTAATACACTTCCTGAGCTTTAGTTCACCTGGATCTTTTGTCTTTGTAAGGACTCAGAACTCCAAGTTGGCTCCACGACACACATGACCTACACTTTCTCTGCAGTCACCTTCTGGCTGGTGGGAGGCCCTGGGCCCATACCTTGGCCAGGCCAAGGAAAAGGCATGGGTTTCTAACTCCCCATGATCCTCTGTCTCATTTTCCGTTCTCCTACTTCCTGTCTTCATTTTCTGCCTTTCCACCTCTTTGCACATCTTTCTCCCTTCTCTACTCCTCTATACTCAGGTCGCCGTCACATCCGTGAACACAGAACATCTGGGGAGGAACGCCGGCATGGGATACACTCATGAGAGCTGTAATTAGGAGGTCTTTTCTTTATTGTGCATTCCAGTTTCTTTTTTAGCCCTCGTTTCAATGTACAAAGTGGAAGGAACGCAGGTGTTGAAGTTGGAGATGTTGGTGCTGAGCTCTGAGAGCTGTGTGCTGAGGTTGCCTTGAGCAAATTGCTCACCCTCTTCTAAGTTCGGGGTCCAGAGCTCAAATGTGAAATCATCCACATCCACATTGTGGTGACTGCCTCCTCCCCGCTCTCCCCCAAAGTGCTTCCTCAGGGCTGATGGAGGAGGCTTTGAAAAATCAAAGCTAATCTCTTCCAGATCCTCTTCAGTATACAGGAAAAGTCCTCAAAGCACTGGAAAGCCAGGCATGGCATCACCTGGGTCACAAAGGGGCAAATGGATGTGCTGTAAGACAACATAAGCTACACAAGCTTAAATCTTTATCATATAACTTCTCTTATATGGGAAACCTAAAGTATAAATAGTTTCTAAAAAATACAACAGGAAACAGAGAAATAGATCACATGGAAAGGGGACTAAGAGATGGAGGGAAACAGGGAGGGTAGAAAAAGGGGAATAAAAACGTGTTGTGTACATGTACCTACCCCTAAGATGAATGTAAACATCATGTACTGCAAATGCATAATCACAGCTGGTACAAACACACACACTTAGAGATGATGGAATAACGGCCACCTCCTGGGGGCCCCACAGGAAGGTTCTGGAGACGGAAAGGGATGAGGTTTCTAAAGAGCATGGGCTCAGCCAGGAAACTGGCACAGAAGATGCTTAGGGCACAGAAAAGGGAGAAAAGGGGGAGAAGGGGAGGGGGAGGGAGGGGGAGGGAAGGAGGAGCAGGAGGAGACACTGGTGTGCGCTGGGCTTCCCTGGCGCCGAGCATGGTGTGGCTGCTTTCCACAGCTTATTAGGTCGTCCCGCTCAGCCTCAGTGAATCGGGAGAAAGGATGACTGAAAGCTTTAAGGTCACTGGTGGTGGAAAGCCCCTTTCCAAGAGCAGAGAACAGAAGCCCAGGGGCAGCACAGGGGAGTTGGAGGCATCCAGGCGTTAGCAGTGCGTGGTCCGAGGTGATACAGGGCCCAAGACCTGCTGTGAGTGAGATCTGCTTCCCTGAGTCCCCTGCAAGGAGAGCCCAGGCCAGCCCAGCCCAGCCCAGAGCCGTGCACCATGAATCCTGAGAAAACCCTAGTGAGACACAAGCCTGTTCTCAAGGAGCTGATAACTTCTCAAGGCTGTGAAGAGCCTGGATTCTAGCTCTAGACTCCAACCCAGAGGCCCAGGGTGGAGCCATAGCACCCTACTGTGAACGCACTGTGGTGGCATCTGGAGGAGTTTTGCAAGGAGTCAGCAGCCCATTCTCTGCCCTCTCAGCTGGCAGAGAGTTTGGAAGGCTGTGTGAAAGAATGACTAGGGTTAATTAGATGTTTCTTGATTGCTTACATGAATGTTTTCTAACAGTGTCATTTGTAAAGGCCCAGAAAGATTTGATTTTTATGTTATGATTTAATCAATAGTATATCATTGGATATTTCGTATATTTCTATTAAAAATTACCTGGCGACTAATACTCTTGTACGTACATCTTTGGATACTTTCAGTTTTATCTTTAGGGCACAGTTAATATCCTTTAAAGTGGAGTTGTTGGGATAAAGAATTGTTACCTTTATATAGGACCCTGTTTCCTTTTCTTGCTTTCAAACATGTTAAAGGTCTATGCAGGTGTAAAAATAGTAATTATGCTATTCTATAATGCAATTACAAACAAAATCAGCACAGGAGGCAGCCACGGTTAAAGGTAGGCCCAATCCAATATTTAACCATGGGGATATTGGTTAGTGACTGGTTTTAGGCATATCTATCTGTAGCTATATGCAGTACGCACTTGTGTGTGTGTGGGCACCTGTATAAATGCTGCTGGGTATGCACGTGTTGTGCCGATTTCCTTGTGTAGGCAAAGAAAAGCTCTCTGCCTCTGCTTCTATAGCTGCTCCTTCTTTAGCCTCCCACCACTCTGCTGCCCTGACGTTCCTGGCTGATCTGCTTAACGCCAGCCTCTCCCTTGCCTTCCGGCATCGGTTTGCGTTCCCTCACTTATAAGTCACTTTCTGGTCTCTGGAACAAAACACCTGACATCCATAATTTAAAAGAGAAGATGTTTACTCTGGCTTACGGCTTCAGAGGGATCAGTCCACGCAGAGCTGGATGGCGGAAGGGCCTTGTGGAGGAAAGCTGCTCATCCCATGGAAGGAGAGGGAATGAGACAAAAATATGCCTTTTCAGCTCACACCCCCAGTGACTCTTCCTACCAGGCCCCACTTCCAAACAGCACATCCGCCTGAGCTCATCAATGGATGAATCCAACAATGAGCACAGCGCCCCGTGATCCAGTCTCCTGAAAGCGCCACTGGGGGCCATGCAGGATCTAAACCACAGCATTCACCTAGGCATCCATATTTCCATGATGGCTGGGGAGCCAGCAAGGCCTTAGGACCCCCAGGTTGGGCCCCGCAGCTGCCACCTTCAGCTGTCATGGACCTGCCCTACAAGGCTCCTTCCTGGCCCTGCTTCTTACCCCATACCTACATGGGGAATTCAGCCTCCTGGAGGTCACCGGGAGACGACAACTCTTGGGTAGTTTATGCAACAAAAACAGAGATTTCTGTGCATCCCATGCTTACTGGAATTCACTTTTCTTCCTTTTTTCTTTTCTTCTTCCATCTTTTTCTTTGTTCTCCCTTTTATTTTACTTTTCATCCTGAAGTACTTTCCAACCAAGATAATGAATGAGAAAAAAGTCAAATTCAACACCCTAAACCAGCCAACCAACCAGTCGACCAACACAGGGATCAAGTGATTGTGCAGAGCACCCATGACATCAGTTTTCTGGGCCATGGAGAGGCCCCGTGTGTAGCCTGGGCCTCAGTCATGATCTTTGGGGCTCCAGGAGGTGAAGGAGGGGCCAGCCGCGGGGATAATGAGACACGCAGAGTTTGGGAAGAGAGTTGGCAGGAGCAGCCATAATTCCTCATGAAAACCCAGAGACAACCACAGGTCATTTATTTGATTTGTAATCATAGAAGGCCTCTCTAGGTTGGGTGATTTGGAGTCTGAGATAGAGCTGGCTTTCTTGTAAGAAGACTGTGAAAACACACAAGGAAGCCCACTCTGTCCTGACCTGCAGTCTAATTGGGAGGAGCTTTATCAAAATGTTATTCTTTTCGAAGAGGCATTCATCACTTTCAGAGAGGCCTGATCCTGGTGTCACCGAGAAGTCTTGCCCTCAACAGGTTAAACCAGCAGCACTCAGAGAAAAAAGGATCCTCCTGACTTTTACACACATTCTCCTGCTGTTTCTGCCGCCCATGGTGCTGGGCCTGGGTCTAGTCCAGGCCTTGTTCTGCACCCTTCATCCTCAGGCCACCTTTAGTGCTGCCTTCCGGAAGTCAACGGGCAGGTGTTGGCTCACAACCTGGAGAGGTGAGGACCAGAACAGATCTGTGCCTGATTTGCCCTCTAACCTCAAGCACATTTCTTGGTGTAGCTTTGGGTTCCGTTTTCTCAAACTTATGATGGCTCCATAAGCCCCCCAGTCACGAGTCACTGTCTCTTCACCGGCCTGCACCTCAGCAGCTCCCTGTCCTCCAACCTTCGCTGTCCTCCTCGCACTGTCAGCCATGCCCCAAGCCCTTTGCTGGTCTCCCCTACAACACCCCCCGTTTCCGTTTTGCTAGCTCAATTCCTACACGCGCGGTGAGCCCTCTTGGCAAAGCCTTGCTGTGTCTCCTCTGGGAGGGAGGTGCCTCTGATAATCCCTCTCTCGGTGCTCTGTCTCCCAGCTGGGGTGCCGCAACTCAGGCCCTGACAGCTGAATTCGGGAGCCGCACCGGGGCAGCCAGAACCCAGGAAAGTGTCATCTTTCCTGTCGTGTAGGCATAGCACCTTGATACGGTGGCTGGAAACTGTGAGTCAGGTGTTCCGTGCTCACATGGGGTGGCACCCTCAGGGGTGCACATGTCCCCGGTGATGCACAGACTAAATAAATGACAAGGTCCCCAGACGAAGGTGGAAGATTTTCTGCTCATCATTCTGGGAGGGTTTGCCCATAAATGACCAGAAACAGGCTTTCCAGACGGGGAGTCAGAGTGAGCAGAGCCAAGGAGGGGAGGAAACGCGTGGGGTGAAGTGGGGAACAACAGCAGCTGAGCTTCATGGGGGTGATAGGCAAGAAAGCCCAGGTCACAGTCGAGAGGCTGGGCCTCGGGACCACACGTTTTGGAGATCTTTCTTCACTTGGTTAGGTGTAGACAGCTTTTAAAAATCTTCCTCGATATTTTAAAAAACTGAAACCATAAAGTAGAAAAAGTTTTACGGTGAGCATATATAGTCATCACTAAATCCTGCACTTTCAGTTTCCTACAGTTGTTTCCGTATTTTATGTCTGTCAATCCATTTCTAGACAGTTCACAGTAAGTTGCAGGAATCAGAACAATCTCCCCCGAATCTTCGGGTGAATTTCATTCTGTCTTCTCCCTCCTGAAGTTTCCCTATGATGAAGAGCTCGGTCTTCAGAGCGCTGTTCGGTGGCTCTGGAGGAGCGAGCGGCCCAAGGCGCCTCCTCACACTTCCCACCATTCTGTGCTCCCGCTCCTCAGAGGCAGAGCTGTTCTCACCTTTCCCCCGGGGTTGGTTCTTCCCATTTTTAAGTTTTTTTGTTTTGTTTTGTACCAAGGATCGAACTCAGGACCTTGCAATTGTAAGGCAGGTGGTGGCACCACTGAGCTAAATCCCTGGTTCTTCCCGTTCTTGAATTTATCTAAAGGGGTCAGGATGATTGGTAGTCTTTTGTGTGAGGCTTTTTTCATGCAATGCAATGTTTTTGAGATTTATCCATGTTACTGGGTGCGCCGTTTCCCTGGTGAGCAGTGTCCTTTTGCATGTATGTGTAGAGCATGGTTTGTATATCCGTACTTCTATGAATGGGTTCCCCAGTGCTCCAGCTTTTAATTACTATGAATGGAGCTGCTGTAAACATCCTTCCATGAGTACTTTAGCATTTCTTACTTCTTTTGGGTAATGTCTTAGTCACTTTCTTGTCACTGAGACACAATATCTGACACCCAAACTTGGAAGTTCCTGGTTTTTAGAGGGTTCAGCCCACGGTCTGCTGGCTCCAGGGCAGGAAGGCCATTGGTGTAACAGTCTGGTGCAAGAAAGCTGTTCAACCCATGGCAGCCAGGAAGCAGGGAGGAGGGAGGAGCCTGGGCAGACACACTTGTCCAGGTCACAACCCAGTGACCACGTCCAAGTCGGCCCCGTTTTCTAGCAGCAAGTCAGCTGCAGCATTCCCTTGACTGCCATCTTCCAAAAGTCTCCTTCTAAACCCAAGAAACTTTTGGGGGTTATCCTAAATCACAACCATAAAAGGTAAGTATACAAGAGTAGAACTGTTGGGTTTATCAGGTAGATGGAGTGGGGAGACAACACTGTCCCTCACATTTCTGTCCCTGTGATGAGCAGATTTTCTGTCAGCATTTATTGTACACTATTTTTTCCAAGTGTTGGTATTATGAGCAGTCTTGGAAAAGACAGTGTCTCCGTGTTTACTGTAAAGTTCAATAAAGATGAGAGCATTATCTAGTGCAAAGGATAGGCAGGCTTACTGTCCACTATACAAGATTTGGATTCCCCAGATCCCTCAGCTTGCACAGGGGTCACCTGATCTCTTCCAGTCACCTTGTGGAAATTGGGGGCTCTGGGAACCAGTATCAATGCTGCCTCAGGCTACTGCTGTGGTTGTGAATAACAAACTCTTCTCAGTCTCTGACCCAAGAGTCTTGTGGCCTCCCCTGGCAACCACGAAACTGTGGCAGGCTAATTTATTAGATGGAAGCACAGCAAAATCTCAGACATGACAGTTTTTGCAAGCATGAGTGTGCAAGAAACTGGAAGACCTTTCTGTTGATAAAGCCACGTTCCACTTGCTCTGTCTTTATCTCCTTTTCCACGTTTGAGTTGGACATGGATTTTAGAATAAGCTCATCAATTTCTACAAAAACAAATAAACCAAACCTTAGGGTGTGATGACTGTGATTGTATAGGTTCTCCAGATCAACTTGGGGAAAATAGATACCTTAACACTCTTGGGTTTCTGAAATCTACTGAGTCCCAGTGCAGTATGATTGACTAATACAGTATCTTTAAAAGTAGAGGAAATCAGGATACAGACAGATACAGAGGACCACCAAATATTGACAGAGAAAAGGCCTGTCTATAGAACAAGGAGGGAGCCCTGCAGAAGGAAGCACCCAGCGATATGTTGGTCTCAGACTTTGGGAAAATAGGGTCCTGGTGATGAAACCACACAGTCTGTGGGACTCTGTCATGGCAGCCCTTGCAAACTAATATGCCATCCTTTTTAAATATAAACATTTAAATCTATAAATGTAAAGATTTAAATGTTTCTCTGAGCCTCACAATAGTCACCTTACTCAAATGTTTATATGTCTTTTAACTCATCTCAAAATACTTTTCCATTTCCCATGCCGCGTGATTTATTCTTCAGTGAGTGGCTTATTTGGAGCTAGCTTGTAATTTCCAAGTATTTGGAATTTTTCTCTATACCTTGATTTTAATTTCCAAATTTATTCACTGTGGTCAGAAAACTTACTCTCCATTTTGTCAGCCATTTTACACTTGTTGAGACCTGTGTTAGGGTTTCATATGTAATCTGTTTTGGTGGACATAAAAACTGCACAAGGAAGTCATCTGCATTCTACTGTTGTTGGTGCGGTGCCCATAAATAACGATTAGGTTCAGTTGGTTCATGGTGTTGATCATGTCTTCTATGTCTTTTCTTACATTTTGCCAAGTTCCATACATTTCTGAGGAGAATGTGTTGAAATATCATATTCTGCTTGTGAAATTTTCTCTTAATTTGTTTGTGTTCTTTTTCCCTTTGTGTACCTTTGAAGCTCTGTTAAGAGATGTATTTACATATATGATTTTTCATGTCATGCTAACAGAAGGACCACGTCCTCCTTATGTAACATCCTTCAACTTTGTAATGTTCTCTCTCCAGCCTTCTTGTATTCACTGTTTGCATATGAGTATTTTCCCACTTTTTTGTGACTTTGCATTTAAAATCTATCTCTTGAAAGCAGAATATGGTGGGTCTGACATTTAAAATTTGTTCTGGTAACACTGCCTATTAATTGGAGTCTCTAATCTACTAACATTTAATTTTTGATATAGCTGAGTTCAATACTGCTGTATTACTGTTTTTTTGTTTTTGCATTTTGATATTTTATATCAGTTCTTCCTTTCCTTGACTAGATTTTTAGAATTATATTTTATTTATTGGTGTCTTAGTTGTATCTCTTTGCATTATTTCTTAGTGATTTCTGTAGAAATCACAATGATACAACCCTCCTACCCTTCATGCTACAGTTGTCATGGATTACATCTAGGTATATTCCAAGTTCTACACCAGAATATTGTAGTTTTTGCTTTAAACAACTGTATGTCTCAAATAAGTTAAGAGGATGAATGGTTCTCCAACTGCATAGTTATTCTTTCTGACTGTATTCTTTCCTTCCTGAAGACAGAGGCATCCCCATGGGATTACGACCTTTCAATCTCAGGTTAGAAAAATTTCCAATCTCTTGGTGAGGAGTGAGTCTCCTGGTAATTAACTCTTGGTTTTCTTTTATTTTCAAATGTCTATTTCTAATTCTTGAAGTACATTTTTCGTACATACAGAAATCCAGTAGATAGTATTTTTAAATACATTACCTAAAATATTTTATGACCCTGCCTTTGGTTTGTAAGAAAGTTTAATGTTCACTGGCATTATAGTTCCCTTTTTTTCTAGAACTGCTCTTAAGAATCACTGATTTCATTGGTTTGACTATGATGTTTCTACCCATCTGTCTCTTTGTATCTATCCTGTTTCACTGAGATTCCTAAACCTGTGATTCACATCTTTCTTGGTGCATATATATATTTAGGATTGTCATTTCTCTCTCTTGTGTTATTCCCTTTATAAGGATGTAGTGGCCTTCTTTGTCTCTCTTAATTAGGTTTCATTTGAAATCTATTCTGTCTGCAAATAAGATAGCTACCCCTGCTTTTTTCCAGGCTCCTGTCACATGGAGAACTGTTTTCCATCCTTTTACTCCCAGTCTATGAATTTCTTTGTGGATTAAGTGGGTTTCTTATATACAGCATACAGTTGGATTTTCTTTCTTAATCCATTCTACCAGCAGTTTCTTTTGATTGGTGAATTGAGGCCCTTAACATTGATGGTTGTAACTTATGTATTGACTTTTCATTTTCATGTTATTTTCCTGTTGTTGGTTCTTTTATTTTTAAATTTTTCCCTCTCTCCCTTTAACTTCTTGCCTTGCCTGGTATATTTGCTCTGTTGGTGCTTATGGAGTTGTGGTCTTCATTTTCTTTTTCCAGGATATTGTTTAGAAGTGATTGGGGTGCTGGTTTGGTGTTCATGAAATTCTCAGGTGTTCTTTGTCATAAAGGTACCAATTTTGAAAGGTAGTTTTGCAAGATGCATCAGACTAGGATGGAAGTTGTTTTCTTTTAGGACTTGAAATACCTCACTCTAGGCTTTCCTTGACTTGAGGTTTTGTGTTGAAAAGTCTGCCGTGATTCTGATGGGCTTTCTTTTGCACGTGATTTGTTTCTTTTCTCTCACTGCTCATAGTATTTTGTTCTTCTGTGGGTTTCTGGGATCTTGATTATTATCTATGTAGGTGTAGTTTTCTTTTATCATGGCTATTTGAAGTCCTATATGCCTCCCTTACCTGTATGCCAAATTCTTCCCGTGTTTGGGAAGTTTTCTGTCATTAATTCTGTGAACAGTTTTTTTTTTAATGTCATTTGTATTTTCTCCTGCTACTTCATGGATTCCTATCAGTCTTATATTATTCTTCTTTGCATCATCTAAGAGTTGTCGGATTGATTTCTCATGATCCATTACTGTTTTTAAGAGATCTCTCTTTTCATGGTCACTGACCACAATCCTATATTCTACATCTGAGATTCTATCTTCACATTTGTTTATTGCACTGTGTATGCTTTCTATAGAATTTTTAATCTCCTGGGTATCTGTTTGAATCTGTTTCATGGATTCTATTTCTTTCCTATGTTGGGCATTCAGGGTTGCCATTTCTTTCCTATGCTGGGCATTCATGGTTTCCATCATGTTCCTGAGCTCTATTTTTTTTTTATCTGTTTCTGTTCTAGAGTCTCTAATCATATCTTTCATTCTTGTCACCATATCTGTGGTTATCTGGGAAATTATTTCTGTTTTGAATTTTTCTATAGCCTCATGTATCTGTTTTTTTTTTCCTTTACTTTCTGTGCTATTGGTTCAAGGTGTCCAGATGGCTGACTGTTAGACTTTTCCACCTCATTTTCTTCAGAGTTTACCTTTGGTGAGGTAGAAGTCTGTATTTGTGTCTTATTTAAATTTCTTCTCATTTCTATTTTTGTCATTGGTACTGTCCTTGGTTTGATTTCTGGATTAATACTTCAATCTTCCAGATATATCTGGTCTTTAGGTTTTGAGACTCTAGTACTCTGAGGAAATCTCATTTTCATTATACCAGGGGAGGACAACCGATTAGATCAATCACACACCTTAGCCAAAGTAATACAATCAGCAACACAATAGCATCAAGCACAACTTAGAAAATGACAATTTGTGTAGTTATTAATCTATCACCTTTGTGTGAATTAAATAAAAATTGAGGGCCAGCATAAAATATGTTTATAGTGAATAAACTTTTCAATATAGCAACTTTACCCTTCAGGTTGGGGATTTAGAAGGATTTGGGGAGGGAGATAGACAGGATAGAGAAGGATTAGCAGTGAGTTCAGAGAACACAGGAAACTCTAGGGAGCTGTCGAAGAGGACAAGACAGAACAAAATATACACAAGAACAGAACAAACTAACAGCAATAGGGAGGTTGGAGATTGTAATCACTTTCTTTTAAAACTATTGGCAACTGAGAGAAGGAAAAAGAGATGAAAGGGAAAAGAAAGAAAATAAGGTCAAATTAGGATAGGAATGGGAACAAAAAGGGAGAGTAATGGATAACAAGGAGAGAAAGAGAGAGAGAGAGAGAGAGAGAGAGAGAGAGAGAGAGAGAGAGAGAGAGGAAGGTAAAAACATGAAGATTAAAAAAGAAAAAAATTGAGAAAAGAAAAAAAAAGATAAAAAATTAAATGATTAAAGATAAGAGAAAAATATTACTTTGAAAATAAAAAAAACACAAATAGAAATAGAGCACCTCCTTCAGGGTATGCCCCTGTTGACACAATAGACAGCATGGGCAGGAGTGTACTGGTCTAAGTTAACTAGTCTCAGTAAGCCAGTAGCTGTCCCCTGAGGTTCAGGCTGATTTTTGGCTGCAAGGCCCAATTTGAGGTCTCTATCCTCCTGCTGGGTTGACCTGTGCAAGGTTCTACTGCAGGTTCCAGCTGTCTTTCCTCTGAAGTTAGACCAGGTTCTGATGGGAGGTGCTGGTCCCTCCAGCTTACCAACCATGGTGGTGTGGTGTTCCTTTATCACAGAATTTATCCACTTTTCCAATGGGCTTCAATTTTCCTCTAGAAGCTTCAGAGAGGCTGTCTCTCTCTTGTTTGCGGTGGATGGGAGACAGGAGTACTGCTGTGTGTGGGCTCCTCTGGAGCACTGGGAAGAAGGGGCAGAACTACCAGAGAGTCGCAAGCTGCTGCTGGTCTTCTCTGATGCTCTGGATAGAAGGGGCAGCCATATCTTTCCCATGTTTGAGAAAATTTCAGGGCTTATTTCTTTAAAATTTTTTCTTCCCATTTTCTTGCTCAACCATAGTACCATAATCATGTTAGATCTTTTTGTCTCAGGTCCAGTCTCCCCCTCTTCCCCCACCCCCCTCTCTCTTTGTTTTAAAAAATTACTTTTCTTCTTGCTTTTTCAGGCTGGAATAATTTCCATTGGCTCAATATTCACTATACACTGAAAATCATTCCCAGGGAAATTTTACTTCAGATATATTGAGAATTTCTAGAGTTTGCATTGGGTATTTATGATTTTTTTTCTCTACAAAGCTTTGCTATCTTTTCACTCATCATGCCAAAGATTTCTTCATGGTCTTAAACATAATTAAATAGCTGCTTGGACACCCTTATCTACTAATTCTAGTATCTGGATTGCCTTGGCTTACTCAGGGAATTCTTTATTAATTCGCTTTTCACGTCTTCCTCTTTCTGAGTACATTGGTCAAATTTGGGCTACATTGTGGACTTGGGAGCCAAATGTTGGCAAGGCTTTGGATTTGCTTATTTTCCTCACAGAAGTGGGCTGTGATGTTTGCCTTGCAGGCACTGACCTTGGCTGGGCTCTGGCTGCAGACTTTGTCTCCTTCATGTGCAAATCAAATCTGAGTTGGACACTCTCACCATGGTGCTGTTGGGAGCTCACCTCGTGTATTTGTGAATCAGAGCTCAGTCAGGGATTTAGACCAAATTCAGGGCTTGCTCTTTCTGGCTTTTATCATAAGGACTGTGCCCTATGGGTTCCAGTGGCTGCAGTTGTTTTATATCCTGTTCTTTGGTTGTTCAAGCCAGTAAGACTGGTTTTCTATTTGAATTTCAGCCATCCCTAAACCTCAACTTCCCTCAGCCAGTATATTTTTGCTTTTAATTTCTAATGCCACCAAATATTTGTTTTTAAACTTTCCAAGAGAGTCTGGACATGGTGGCACATGTCTGTAATCCCAGCACTCAGGAGGCTGAGGCAGGAGGATTGGCGTGAGTTTAAATGCAGCCTGAACTACACAGTGAGTTCAAAGCCAGCCTGAACTACATAGCGAGACCCTGTTTCAAACAAATTTTTTCATAGAGGTTTTCACATTCTGTGAGAGACTCTTCCCTGTAAGAGCTGTTTGGCCACAGAGTAGGCTGGACTGGAGTTTGATTCTCAGGTCTGCTACTTGCTAATGTTTTAGACCAATTCTTAATTTCTGAGACTCTTGGCATCTAAGCCTAGAAGATGACGATAATAATTATAATGTACATCATACAAAGCTGATCTGGGTAAATGATTAGTTAGTGATTCTGCAAGCTTCATTAAATGAGGTAGTGTGAAGTACTTTGTAAAATAGCTAATGTACAGTAAGTGCTCAGTGAGCAATAGCTGTTCCCAATGATAATTAATAGAGGTGCATAAAACAATGCAAGACAGAAGGCTGAGTTTAATGTGGGCCGGGAAGCTTGAGTTTCACTGGAAATGGATGAAAACCCATGGAGTGGCGAGTTTTTTCCTCCTGTGGTTTAGATCCTTGCAGTCATTCCCTGAGAGCAGAAAGCCTCCCTCAGCCTCCACCGTGATCCTGCCCTGGTGAGAGTTTGGCAGAGATGGAGTTTTCTGGATGTCATCCACGTGGCTCCCACTTCCTGATCAGTGGCTGTGCAGCCCCCACTGTGCCTCCAGGCCCAGGCAGGGGGTTGAGTGACTTAATGTGACTTGCAAAACACGGGGCAACCCAGGGGCACGCTGGACCAGGCCTGGAGGCCCAGGGCTATCGCAGACCTTTTCGGTAGCCTCCGCTTTTCCCTCGAGTCTCTTCCTCCCACATCCCCCTCAGGCCACGAGCCTCCATGGTCTCTCACAGTGAGGGCCTGGCTCACCCAGAAAGCACCCAGCCCCGCAGATCACTTTTCCAGGCTCCTAGATGAGAGCTCTGCTATTTCTTCAATGTTCTGCTGTGACTTATTACAAAATTCACTCAATAATAGTTTTTCAGAAAGAAAATAAGCAGTATCACACTAAATAAATGAATCTTTTATATATATAAGACATACTGCCATTCCAGATTTTTTTTTAAAGTTTGGGAGACAGAGTCTTGCTGTGTAGTTCAGTTGACTGTCTAGCCTATTATAGCCTTGAACGCACGGTGATTCTCCTGCCTCAGCCTCTGGAATGCTGAGATCACAAGAATGCATCATCACCTCCAGCCTATCCTAAAATATTAAAATTTGATAAAGTTGTAGGTCTGGGATTTCAAGACATGTCAAGAAATGACAAAAAGCAACAAGAAAAGAAGCTCTGTACTGATTTTCTTCAAGATTTCTTTCCTGCCTCACAGGCCCCCTTCGAGCTCTCGGCCATGTGGTCCTGGCTGGCCTGCATGACTGTCTGGATTGGTCTTTTGTGCCAAAGTCAAATTTTACAGGACTTACGAATGTATTCCATCCAAGCTTGCTGGGCCTTTGTAGAGAACAAGTGGTTTTTCCTCCTCGCTAGGAAGCAGATGGTATATTTTAAGGAAAAGCAACTGCTGTAAAGAGGACCAAAACTGAGCCCCAAATATTTGTTCTCTGTTGCTTTTTCTGTGTGCGCTGCTGGTTTCTGCACCCATGGGAGGGTGAAGTACTGAATGAGGGTCACCATCCCAGAAGGCTGACTGGAGTTAGTGCTCTCCTGGCTCCCGGGCTCAGGTTTCACTTGGACTTTTTGTCACCACTTTGGTCTCTAAATGTTTGACCTAGACTTTGAGTTCAGATGAAGCAGTCACAGATCTTGATAAGGGGAAAGAGACTGAAAGGGGCCAAAAGAGAGAGGCTAATTGGCATTTCCAAGTGGCTTTCCCTTCAGAGGTGAACACACAGTCTCAGGAGAGCAGGTGGTGCTGGCTTTGTCTCACAGCTGCCACTGCGAGTGCCCCAGACCCCTGGCTGGCCTCTGCCTGCCAAGCTCTCTGTTCTGGGACAGTGTCATTCTCAGGACATAACTGAGTTGGGCTTTGGTGTGGGCGTCCATACGCATTTAATGAGGCTTTTGTGGATTCCAACTCCTTTGCTCAGTTTCATTTGGAATTAATCCTAGTAGGGCTGTTTTCCAACATTAATGGCTGAAAGGTCCTTTCCAAAGGGGAAAGGATTCAGAGATAGAAAGAATTTAATAAAGTTTAGTATGAAAGCTAATTCTTCATAAAAACCCCAAACACTTTTTCCCAAAGTCCAGACGCCGGGGGAGATGATGTAGCTCAGGACTTCACTTCTGCCTCCTTTCTGGGGCTGTGGACCATTTGTAAATAAAGAATAACTTCATGACGGTTTAATGGATGTGGGGAAAATAAATGCCCTTCTTTTCTTTAAAAGTGGCACTTCCTGTCATGTCTTGCTGTGGTGAACTGTAATGGGGGATTGGCTAGAGATAAGATCCTTAAAAGTGACGCTAAAGTAAACACAGGGATAATCTTATTCCATTTCTGGGCTTAGACCATCTACCTAAAAGCAGCAAGTTCCTGTCAAAGATGAACAGGATCCCGCCCAACAGCCTGAAGCAGGAGACAGAAGAAGCCAGCGCTGGTGGCCTTTCCCGGTGTGGCCAGGCCCCACAGCCAACCCCACCTCCAGGAGCCTCTCCTGTCTCAGCCCTGCTCAGGCAGAGGCTGCCCACTGCCTTTGACCTTGAATGTCTTCTCATATCTTTGCTTCTTCCGTATGTACAAATGTGTTAAGAATCCCAGTAAATCCGAAGGAAATAGAATTGAGATTAAAAAAAAAAAATCTAAATCTGAATCTTAGCTCTACATATGATGGGGATAACTTTCCCTAGCTTTAACTATAAAAAGTGGAATTAACGATGATAGGTATCGCTCACTCCACAAAAGCTGATGAAATCAGAGGATGCTTTGGAGGCACCTGGAAAGCTTTGGGGATTGAGAAGTGTGTAACTTCATGAGCACATTTCCACTCCTGCTCTGCACATTTTTGTTTCTGGTGCTCTGAAGGGCCCTCATTTGCTTCACCGAGAAAGTACTTACATGCATACTGGAGCTGATGAAATACACTGATACAGCTGAAAATGGCTTCACTTTCATTCGTTTTTCTCTTGGTAACTGAAGAGGTAGAATTTTACATGGTTTTAATTCTTTGTTTTGCTAGTTTTCATGGTAAAAGTTCATTGGACCAGGATTTCTCTCAGGCTCATTCTCTTTGGCAGAATCTAGCATTTTCGTGTAGAGAAGAGATAGTTCTGTCACTCTAGGCCTACTGTGTATTCAGTGAAAATTAAGTGGTATAAATTTAGGTTTTGTTTCCCAGGGAAATAGGTTACAGGAGGCAATGGCTCAAACTTTCTGGTAGGAAAATGTCACCCACAGAGGTCACTTAAACCACAACTTGAGAAATAGAGTACAAGACTGGCCCACCTTACAGTAGGGGAGAAACACAAGCAAGTTCCTTGCAGTTAGAGAGAAAGGGCTCCAAATTCTGCTTCCCACAGCGAACAAGCTGTATGACTGGAGAAAGTCACACTGCTTCTCTGAGCCTCTCAATATGAGAGCCAGGTTCTTTCTTAGGTACCAGGGATGCAGCAATGAAAATAACAGACAAGATCCCCGCCCCAATGCACCATACATTCTGGGCAGAAGGTGTGGGATGCATGGATGTAAACATTTAGCTAATGAATTAATAGTAATATAAGCTGTGGTGAGAAACAGACAAAAGGAAGGGCATGAGGGTGAGGCTGCTGCTTCATCTGGTGGTCAAGGAGACTGTCTCAGGAGGTGGGATGTGAGAGAAACCTGAGGGAAGCCAGGGCACGAGCTGCAGTGTAGACATCTGGGCAGGGATGTAGCCAGAGGCACCAGCCCGCACCGGTGTCCAAGGCTGGAGTGGGTACTTGTTACCAGTGGGAATTGAGGAAGACCACTGTCATCGGAGTAGGCTGAGTGGTATGGTTTACATCTGAAATGTCTCCCATGGGCCAGGGATTTAGCTCAGTGGTTCGCCTGTCTTGCAAGCACAAGGCCCAGAGTTCCATCCCTGGTACCAAAAAAAAAGAAATAAATAAAAAATAATAAATAAGTAAATGTCTCCCCAAAGCCTCCCATGTTCAGAGGTGGGGCTTTTGAGAGGCGAATGGATCACAGGGTGCTATACTCACTCAGCAATAGATGAATCCATTGATGTGTTCATGGCTGAACACAGTTAGGAGGCGGGGCCTGTGTGGTGGGGGCGGGGCCTGTATGTGGGGGGGGGCCTCCTTGAAGAGGAGGGGCCTGGGTGGAGGAGGCCTGTGTTGGGCAGAGCTCTTGCTGTGTCTGACCTCTGGTCTCTCTGCTTCCTGGCTGCCATGGTCGAGCAGCTTTCTTTCACCAGGCCATTGCTCCCTAATGATCCTGCCTTGGTGCTGCACCCCATGACTGGAACCCTCTGAAACCATGAGCCAAAATAAACCTCTGTTTTTTTAAATAGTAGGTATCGGGTATTTTTGTCCTGGTGACGAGAAGGGGTGGGGACAGAACTAGGGGATATTTTAGAAGAGATTAAAAGAAATAATATAAAGTGCCCGGAGCTGTGTCTAGAGCACAGGATTTAGTAAATCCTTGCTTGTCTACCCTTAGAAGCCGATGGGTATCTAACTGTTCAGTCATTTCCTCCTCCTCTCCTGTGACTAAAATTTCTCTCTCAACTGGATAGTTCTTTGGGAGCATTTAAACTTGCTCCGCGTCTCTTCCCTTGTAACAAAGCAGGAACACCTCCCCTCCCTCAGTCAGTCATGCGTTTATCCTCTCACCTGTTTTTCCCTGCCAAGCTTCCAAATAGTTTGAACTTGCCGTATGTACTTCAAGAAGATATTTGTCACGTTTTTACTGCCTAACGTCCGTCTTGCCACGCTACTGTATTATCACCAGACTCTGTTCATGTTGCTGTGTTTGATGGCCTGTTGGTCTCACCCATCTGTGGTCTGTGTCCGCCTTGGAGGCTTCTCACCATTCTGTGATGCTGTTTTGTTCTGTTGACCTGACCCCAACTCGCTCATTTCTCCCATCTCACCAACCATTGCTTCTAAGGCTGTTTGGTGGCTCTTCTTTCCTCTTCAACTTTTAAATGTCAGTTTTTTGGAAAGCATCATTCAAAGACCCCTGTCCTTCTTCCTCTGTGTGTCTTCCTTAGGAGGACTCAGCCGTACTAGCTTCTTTTGCTGCTTTAATATGGCTATATAAAAAAGGACTTTTGTTTCTAACCAGGGTCTCACCTTGTCTCCCACAGTTTCTTTGGGTGCTGCATTAGCCTGTATTGAAGCACTCAAGGCTGGGTGACTTATAAAGAGAAGAAGTCTACTTTGGCTCATGACACTGGTCTGAGATCAAGGACTGACATCCAGGGAAGGCCTTCTTGATGAAAAGAGTCCCACGGTGAGGTAGGGCTCACAGCAAGTGACAGGGAGTGGACCTGTGGGTTCATAACCTCTGGGCTCTCTTTTAACCATCAAGATTCAATCATGAGGACCTTATCTGATCCCAATCACCCCCAAAGGCTTCACCTCTGAACACCATGCTTAGTTAAGCTTCCACCCCCTTAATGCACAATGCAGATTAAAGTTCAATACATGGACCCTTGGGGACACACAAGCCATATTGCAACCATAGAAGGTGACTTTGTACTAATAAAATGGAATAATTCCTGCAATAAACATATCCAAATCTCAGTGAGTTACTTTTTGGCTCATGCACAACCTACAGGTGGTCCACAAGCTGCAGCAATGTATGATTAGAGTTGAGAAGCTCTGCTTCAGGCCCTCTGCCATGCAGGCAGTTGCAAGCTGTCCTGTCTCCAACATGCTCCATGTGGGTAAGGGGTAGATGCTCAAGAAAGAGCCTGGGAAGCTCCTTTCCAAAAGGGAGCACATTGTCCCCACTTGTGTTGATTAGAACTTAGTCATATGGTGACACAAACCCAGGGAAGGCTGGGAAAGGGATCCTGGCTCTGCCCAGGCAGGAGTGATAATACCATCAATTCCCTTCACACCTAACCTTAACGTGTCTCAGACTAAACCGAGCATTCTCCCTTCAGCTTCTTCCTTCTCCAGCATTTTACACCTGAATGCTAGGGCAACTCACTTATGCAGACCAGAAAGCCAGCTCCTCCTCAACTCCCCTCACAAACTTATTTCTCATACCTGATCAGTAGATTCCTCACCTCAATCACCCACTGGATCCACTTCTGGCCTCCTCCCATGTTCACTGTTTCTGCTTCTAATTGAAGACCTTACTGATTATTGCTCACTTGCTATACTACTGCTCGTCATTCCTCTCTCCTTGTTTTGGTCCACTGCTTATATTCATGCAAGCATTTTGATACAGGGGAGATCTCTCTAAATGGAACATTGAATAACATTACTTTTTTATGTAATATCCCCCATCCAAGTAAATGTGCAATTTTTCACTTACGTCTCAGTCTGTATAGAATTAATGATAGACTTGATGGCAACATCAAGCCATTTTGCAAAAATACTGATGTGAGGATCTAAGGTAATTATGCAGATCAGCATCACAGTGTCAAATCCCAAGCCTGAGAGTTTCACCTCTGCTATGAAGGAGAAAATACCTTCAAAAAGGAATCCCCACAGATGAGATCTGGAAAATATGCAAAAACAATTATTGGAGGATCCTGGAAAGTGAACAAAATCAGACAGATATTTTTGGGAATTGAAATTTGGAGGAGATAACCAATAAAGGGTAAAATGCCTATTTTTGATTCTTTGCCACAGTGCAACAAAACCAAAATTACAACAAAAAGCTTGAAATTGTTTTGGCCAGATGACTAAGAAAGCTCTAGGGAATGAGAGAGGTATGCCAGAGGAGTAAGAACCTCCAATTCTGTGTGTAATCTCTGCCCAAGCCTCAGAGTGAACCTTGTATGAGTAGAGCAGATTGAAAACAGTCTGAACTGATACGTGATAGAGTTTTCAGCCAGACAATAACCAATTTAACTGCCTTCTAAAATAAAAATGTAAAGACTTTTTCAGGAATCTAACAAAATCTGGAGCCTTCAAAACATAAAAGTTGCAATAACCAGGACACAATAAAATTTTTTCTCAACATTTAAAGCACCAGGAAAGTATGACCCAATCTTAAGGAAAAAAGAAATCAAAATATGCCAATCCCAAGATGACCCATATTTTGCAATTATCAGACAAAGACAATAAAGTAAGTTTTATAAATACATGAAGAAAAGAAAAGCACACTTGATAGAAATGAAAAGATAGGAAATATTAACAGACAAATTAACAATATAAAGAAGAATCAAAATGGAAATTTAAAAAATGTAAAACACATGATCTGAAATAAACTTAGTCACTGGATGAACATAAGAACCAAATGGAGGTAACAATGGGAAAAGTTAATGAACGTGAAGATAGATCAATGAAAATTATCTACTTTGGAAAAGAGAAAGAAAGAAAAAAAAAAGACACAGACAGACCTGTGAGAAATCATCAAAAGGCTTAACGTTTGGATGACTGGAATCCTAGAAGAGAAGGGGTAACAGAAAAAATATTTGAAGAGATAACAGTTCAATAATTTTCAGATTTGGGGAGTAACATAAATTTATGGATCAAGAAGTTCAGCAAACACAAATAGTACAAATAAAATGAAAATTGTATCTCGATACCTAGTAGTCTAATTACAGAAAAGAGAAAGAGAAAACCTTAAAATCAGTCAGAGAAAAAGATGACACATTATGACCATGAGAAAAAATTTCACTGGATTGCACACTTTTTATCAGAAAGCATGGAAGCTAGAAGACAGTAGAAGAGAATTTTCAAAATGTGAAAAGAAAAGAAAAAATCTGTCGATACAGCATTCTATCTATACCCAGCAAAAATATCCTTCGATAATGTAGGGAAAATAAAGACCCTTGCAGATGATGATAAGCTAAGCAAATTCATTGTTACCAGACCCACACTGCAAGACATATTAAGTTGTTGTTTTTAGTTTGAAGAGGAAAGATACTCGTAAAGTAAAAAAAAGTGGGCAAGGATCTTTAGGAGTGAATGCTAATCACCAGGAAAAGGAGCTATGTGGGTAAATACATTACTGCAAATCCACAGCGGCCCAAGAGTAGTCAAAAACACTCCAAGTTACACGGGAGCAAAACATAGATGAGAGTTTAAGACTTAACCAACACCACACACATAGAGGTAGCAGAGCTTGTATTTGAATTCCTCC
This sequence comes from Fukomys damarensis, assembly GCF_012274545.1. Lineage (NCBI taxonomy): Eukaryota > Metazoa > Chordata > Mammalia > Rodentia > Bathyergidae > Fukomys > Fukomys damarensis. The sequence goes on from NW_022900927.1 coordinate 63,986,571, forward strand.
ATTCCCTCGAATACTTAAACTTACATGTTGAGAGTGGTTTTAGGTGGTAGAGCAGAAGGTTTAGAAGAGAAAGCATGCCTCGCTTCTATTTCCTCCTGTGGCTGAAAATATAAAAAGTCAAAGTTAGGGACGATGGAAAAGAGGGCCTCCAGTGAGAGGAGGAGCAGTGAATGGTGAACGCAGTAATGCTCCTCTGTGTGGTGAGCCTTCCACCTTTCCAGGAGGTTTTGTTTGGTTTGGTTTGGGTTTTTTTAGTCTAAACTTTGAGACAAGTATTTCTCAGGCTGAAGCTATGCCTCACTTCATCTCTGCAGCCTTCCTTGATTTCCCCAGTTCCAAAGACCTTGACACTCACAAACTCCAGTACTTAGAAAATGCCGTGAACCGAGGTTTTTTTCCCTTCATGTTTCTCAAGATAGCATGTATTGATGGCCTACTGTGTGCTGGACACCACTCGAAAGCCTTCACATATTTTCCAGTTTAAATTTCCTAATAAGTCTGTGCAGCCATTCCTTTTCCAGAATGATAAAGCTGAGGATCCTTGGTATTCAGTTCCTGGTCCAAGGATCCCAGCTTTCCCCAGAGCCTTCTGAGGAACACTCTGCCATAACATTTTATTGTATCCTGGGTTCCTTTGTGAATCTGGTACAGATTAGAGTTAGTCCCAAAAATGGACATATGCTCCTATATATAAAATTGCTTTGCAACTTAGGGGTTCATAATCCCCAACACTCTTTCCCCCAGGTCTCTGTGGCCTGTGAAGACTGTGCCCAGTGAAGACTCTTTGCCTTGTATTTTTTTTTTTTTTTGTCTTCTGTTCTATTGTTATCCTATAAAGGCCAAACTCTACCCTTAATCACAGCTTGTGTCTGCTCGGAACAACTTGGCTTTCCATAAATATGCTGATTGGCTAAACCAGGCAGGTTAGGTGTTCCTATGGTGGGTCTGATTAAAAGTAAACAAAATAGCTGATCAACAGTTTGGAGTTACTTATAAAATTGAAATAAACTGGATCAGGCCCAGACACTCCTGGCCAGAACTCTAATCAAGAATGCAAGGCTCGGTGGAGTCCTGTACCATGTGCTCCTCTGGCAAAGTTCCTGCACATGGAACATGTACATAGCCCTCTCCAGTACACAAAACAGGGGCAGCCCTGATTGCTCTAAACACCTGAGGGAAGAAATGCAAGCTGTTCTCCCATGCAGCAGATGAGGCCAGGTTGACTAAAACTGAAATGAGAATTTTGCAAACATGCAGAAGTTTATTAGTCTGGGCAGAAAGTCAACACCACTAAATCTTCCCAACAGATATGTTTTGAGCCTCTTTCTTGAAGCCTTGGGCTCTGGTGCATGCTGGCTCTGGAGTGGGAGAGAGACTTGTCAACCGAGTTTTACAGGGTGGAGATAACGGCTCATCAGGTGTTATTTTTGCACTGGACATATTTGGGGGTCTCATGACCACCTGGTTTCCAAAAATGTAACCTCTGTACTCCACTTGCCCTCTCCTCATCCAGAAATGTGTGCACCAGTGGCTGCGGAGACTTGGCACCTGTCACATTGTCCACTCAGACCGTCAAGCATCTGCTGTTTGGAAGGAAAAGAGATGTGACACATGTATATACCAGGGACAGGACTGCTGAAGAGGATGGACATCAAGTCAGACCCCGCAGCGGCTGACACTGACTCTCTCAGAGCAGCTGGCTGCTCTGGCCCCCAACCCCCGTCCCTCCCCACCCGCTTCCCGCTCCGTTGTTTTCTTTCTGAGGCCTTACACACGCTCTGGAGTGAGGCTCTGATTAGTGTGAAACTGCCCACCTCCTGCTTTGATTTTCACCTGTGCTTCTAGTTTGGTGCAAGGCCACAAGATGCAACACAGACACGATTCAACGAGGGCTTGTTGTTTCCCAGGAAGCAAGGCTGAGAAGACTTTTTCCTGGCACCCAGAGTGGATGGATCACCTGGCTCAGATGTTGGAGAAGGCCATGCCTTCAGTTACAGAAGTTCTGGTTTCACAAATTTTCCCAGGACAGAGGTAGGACTGCACAGGGAGCAGTCAGAGGAAAAGAATTTCAAACAATCAAATTCTGAACATCAAACCAGTGTCTTAGTCCAACCCCAGGACCCAGATGAACCAGCTGGTAGCAAGCTTCAGGCTGCGCCAACTCTGGATGTTGCCTGGCCGTGGCCCGTGCCCCATGCTTCTCAGATGGCCATGCGGGTTGGGAATTTGGAGGCAAGGGCTGCAAAATACAAGCTGCCAGTTGAGCCTTCTCTGGCCTGCTGAGGCCATCTTATTGTTCTTCATTTGCAGAGCTATTGCCTGAGATGAGCTGCACTGCAGTGAAAAGGACAGATGTTAAAGACAGGTAGATTTGGGCTCCAGTTCCTGCGGTCTTTTCACCCAGTCAGTCCTGTCATGTTTGGTGGGAAGCAACAGGAAAGTTGACCCCTGATGACTTCAAGGAGGAGAGGAGCTGTTCTTCTTGCACAGCCGGGCGGCAGGGCCAGCCTCGTGGCCAGAGAATTGGCTGTGGATCAGCTCCTGTGGCTTCCTGCCTTGAATTTTCAGATGGGCCCTCATGGGATAAAACCTCTAAACCCCCAGGAGCTCCATGGATGCAGTTTCGTCCTTGCTCGAGGAAGCTCAGCAAGAGCTTTCTCCTCAGGAGAGAGGAGCCCAAGTGTGTTTCAGGCCTCTCAGGTCCTCTCCTAGGTCCTGTCACAAGTCAGGGCACACAGCAACACCCAGGGCATCTTCATGCTGTGCTCGCCTGTGTGGGGACCACTTGTCTCTGAGCAGAACTCATGTCAGGACACTTTGGGCACGGTGCAGCCACAGCCTGAGGTAACAAGAGAACCAGAGGGCGGCGGGGTGGAGACAGGGAAGAAAGAATGTGTGCGGAGCGACTTGGGGGTGGTGGTGATGGACTCCGGGTTCTTGGGTGGCAGGTGTCGGGGGACAGTGGGGCCTTTACTGTGATGGAGAAGTGAAGAGGAGGAAGTCACCCGCCTGGGGTGCCAAGTGACAAGCTCAGTTTGGGACATATAGAGGCTCCGGAAATGAGCAGAAGCACCTGCAGAAGGAGATGCCGGCCTAGAGCTTGGGAGAGAAGGCTGTGGGGTCAACATGCAGCAAATATGGAAAGACATTAAGGACAGAAGTAAGTCTGCCTGGAGTGACGGGGCCGCTTCCCATGGTCACGGACAGTGGCTCAGTGAGGGAGTCCTCCAGGTGAATATCACAGAGCCTGCAATTATCCGGGGAGTGCCCCTTGTGGTGTGCTGGGGAAGCTTGAAGTCTGATTCCCATAGAACTGCCGGCGAGATGGAGAAGGGCAGCTATTTCTGAGTTCATAGGAACAAATCATTCCTTGGGTTGTGTAAGTTTCCAAGCTTTTCCACAGCCAGCTCATTTGACCTCCCTGAAGACTCACGAGGAGAAGAGAGCAGGGCTCCAGCCTGGCCTGACTGCCCCCTCCACTGCTCACTGGCTGCCTGTGGACCCAGGCAGATTTCCAGGTTAGTCCACTCAGGAAACAGGTAGGACGCAGATTCCGGGCTGCACCCAGCGGGTCCATGTCAGTGCATTTGTGGGGACTCAGGAATCCGCACCCCAGTGGAGTCTGACCCAGACAGTACATCCTATCCATTCTGAGATTCCCCGGATAAGGGGTTTGGGGGTGAGGAGGTGCATGAGCCCCACTCTGTCCCTGTCCTGCCCCTTCCTCGGGTGAGGAGGCCTTCTTACCGGATTGCCCAGAGTCTGGGACATGGGCAGGCCGTGTCTCCTTGTGGAATGTCAGATCGTTGCACGTTTCCCTACTCTTCCACTCCTTGCTGCTGCTAGGATGGGATATTTCTAAGCGAAACCAAGTCCCCGGCCTCCTCTGTCCCTGTATTTTATTTTGTTTGTGTGCTTTCTTCAGTGTCATCTTGGGCTGGGGATTTAGCTCAGTAGCACAGCGCCTGCCTCACAAGTACAAGGTCCTGAGTTCGATCCCGGCTACTGGGATGGGGCAGGGATATTTAAGTGTGACTGTGACCCTCCAGTCCCCTGGATCACATGGCTCAGGCAGAAGAGCATGAGACCACAGAGGTGCACTAGGAAGGCGAGGGTCTTTGTAGACACTTTAGACTGGGTTGTAAGCTCTCCGTGTCTTGCCAGAGCTCCGTATACCAGACACTGGTCTTGATAAAAACAAAGTTGTATTTTATTTATATTCAATCTTATTTTCTATGTGTATAGAATCTTCAAGATTAATAGTTAGCACCTATTAATGAAATTATTTATTTCATTTAACATTATGGTCTAAAGATGGATCCATTTTCCTATACAGAACTCAAATCTACCCTTCGACACACAAGCTTAAATATCACACAGCTTCTCTTCTATCAGAAACCCTAGTACAATGAAAAAGCAAAATAAGCTATAGATAATAGGAAGTAGGAAGGGAGATGTCCCTCGGATGGGAAGAGGATCAAGAGACGGAGCGAGGGAGCGGCAGGGAAGGGAAAGGAACTGGAAAGGTGAATGAAGATGTGTTATGTACATTACTGGCTCCACGCAGGGAGTGTAAACATTATGCACTGCAAACGCACACTAATAAAAATAAAATAGCTAGCAGGACTGAGGGCACATTCCGTGCCAAATAGCGTTTTGCTTTAATTAACTCACTTAATCTTCATAACAATCCTGTGACAAAACACTGTGATTATTACTTTCTTTCCAGATGAAAAAAAAAAATTGCCTGACGTTTACTCACTGACGAGGGACAGGAAAAGCATCTGAAACTAGACCTCCTGGCTGCAGCCTTTGCTCCTCGACCTGCTGCATCTCTGAGGGTCGACCCGGGGAGAGGCTGGCCGGCCACATTTAGGAAGAATGCTGGCATCCTGGTGCCCCTCTCACACCGGCCCTGTTAGCACCTTCAAGGCCCCTCCTAGAACCCCTGAGGGAGGCCAGTGCTGGGAAAAACAGACACAGGAAGGAAAAACCATTAATTCGCTAATTAGAACTGAAACTCTAACTTGAGTTGCATTGACTGGATAATGTTTTCATTTGCTGGCTCCCTCTCCTGAAGGAGAATTGGACTCACTGACCCCTTGTAGCTACCGCTGCCTTAGTCCCTTACAACCTCAGTGATTCAGAGGTCACCACATGATGGTAGTTTTTAGCAGTCCCATTTTCTCTGAGCCAGTTGCAGGAATGGAGCTGTTATCCCGTCTTAGAACAAACTATTAATCAGACCGAAATGTCACACCATAAATCGATGTGAATTGGGCATGACCGTCCCTGAATGGTTTTATCCTGCCAAAAGTATTCTTAGCTTTATAACTTTGGTTGACACTGGCCCTAGCCCAGCGGTTTCCAGTTTTTCTTTATGGAGGTGAATAGACGAAACTCAGCACTTTTTCAGTCTCTCATATAAGTGCACTGACATCATTTGGAAGCTGTAAGAATCCACACATTAGGCCAAATTCCACCCTGGGTTCCACATCCGCTGCCCTCCTGAAATCAACCCCCTAGAGTATGGTTAAGTGAGGGTAGGACTTGGCCAGAAGCTTGTTATTTTTTGCAGTTTTAATTACACATACCTCATCTATTTGCCCAAATTAGGAGAGAAGGTTTGCTGAGGGACCTCTGCTTACTGGCTCGCTCCTATGCCTGGTTCTCCCAGTACCTAACTTGTGGATTTCAAGAAAATAGTACAGAACTGACGTTCTACATTTTGGGGTGCTGGAAAGAATTTGGAACATAGAACATGTGGTCCAAACCCTATGGTTTAATATACCACCACCACCACTCACAACAAAACCAACAAACCAAGGCAAAACACTCAAACCAAGCTGCTCAAGGAAGGAAAAGAACTCAAGGTCAAGGTCATGCTGAACGATGTGGTGAATGAGGCAAAAACAAATAAAAAGCCAAGCCAAGAATCTGTCTTCCCTGTTTAGCTGGAAAGGGTGATTTATCACAAAATTTCCCCTGTTGGATTCAGCAGTGGAAAGGATCTGTCTTTTGGAGCCCGGATGGAGAACTGAATCCAAGTTCAGCTACTTCCTACTTGTGTGTGCCTAGCTGCTTAAGATTCTCTGGGTCTTAGTGCTCCTACTTAGAAAATAGAGAAGACCTGCGTAGGCCTTCTATGGATGTTGGGACAACGACAGAGGGACACAGCGGCTATTTGGTGGACCTTGGTCCTCTTTTCCATGTGATTCTTGGGTTGCAGATGGTAGAAACTCAAGCTTGCTTGTGCGTAAAGGGCATTTTCCAGGTGGCCTACTTGGTTTTGGGTAGGTTTTGCTTCAAAGAGGCTTGTCCCATAGGTATTGTGAAAAATTGTAAAGTTCTTCTGACTCAGTGTTCTTCTCAGGCCAGCTCCCTCGTGGAGACACAGCGGCTGTCCTGAGCTCCAGGCTTCTCTCTATGAGGCTCCAACAAGAACAATGGATTCAGGGAAGAGGCCCCATGTGAGGAATGCTCTAAAGCAGGGAGAAGACCCCTTTGGGCAGAGATCTTTCGGCTGTCAGGTGACCTGAGACCTTTGGAGTGAGCCCGATGAATCCCAGGAGCCCACGCCCCAGAAACTTATAGGCGTACACAACTTGTACAGCTCTTAGGGTTCACAGATGCACAACATGAAGGCCGCATAAACAGTAATGGTGACTGCAGAACGCTCACTACGTACCACAATCTAGTATAATCGCTTCTTGGAAAGTATCTCATTTAATCTTTCCAGCAATCTGAAGAGGTAGCGACTGTCATAGTTCCACCATTATATGCAAGGAAACAAAGATCAAGATGTTACATAACCCAGCAAACATCACTCAGAAATGTGAGAATAAGAGGGATTTGAACCAAGCTGGCTCTGGAGGAAGAGGAAACACACTCCCACCACACTCCAAGGCCTCTGAAGACCCCTTTACTGCACACTGCACTCCACGGCTTCCTGAATCCAAAGCCAAGACTTTTGGGAGAGTCGATTCTGTCCAGTCCAGCCAGGGGAGGGGCCATCTGTTCTTCTCACTGGGCACCCGCAGACCTCGGCTCTTCCCCAGCCTGACCATGAAAGCCAAACCATGGAGTCTACACCCTCCCTGCTCAGAAGGGTTCGGTTCCAGAGGTGTTACTTAAAGGCAGGCACATGCTTTGAAATAATGAGCTGTCTCATTCGGGGGAAACTTCTCTCCTCCAGCCTGCTTATCCTCTCTGCAAGGGAATATGCAAGGATCCCTTCCCCACCTCAGGTATGAGATGTAGGCATGACTTCCGCCCTCGCCTCACCCACCCTCAGTTATGCTGCTGACCCTTCTCCATTACGCCCAGCAGCAGAACAGCATAGGTGGGAGGAGAGCCCTAAACGGAGGCCTCAAGTTAGCAGAGGCAGGTAGCGTGGCCACAACTAATTGTGCACACTTGTTGGAGAGCTGGTAAGCAAATCAATGTCATCGATGATTTATTCTCTAATTTGCTTTGAGCATGCACCTCATCAATCAATAATAGAAAATGGCATTAAAGAGTTAGTGTTAACTGTCAGTAAAAGGCAGCATACCGACTCTTAATTAAAAGAATGTGTGCGGTGAAGGTGTCCGTGTGTTATATCAGATATGCTACATTGTGAAATTGCTTTTTTCATGTAAAAAGCGACACTAGGAGTTTGGAAGAGGCCAAAGAGCTGTAGATTCCCAGTAAGTATCAAGAGTCCTGTGCTCTTGGGCTCTGGTCAGTGATGGGGCATGTGAGCCCCATTCTAGAGGATTCTGGAGTGGAAGCAATGTTGTCTGGCACCAGACCAGGTTAAACAAATCCAGAATCAGTGCCATTGCTGACTCCCCCCTCAGAGAGACAGAAAACAAGGACATTTGGCATCATACTTTTTTGAGTACCAGGTAAAATGTATTCTACCTTTCCCTAGGAAGTGCCTGTAGGATATGGAAATTAAACGACTGTCCTAAATCAAAACAATCTAAGTTAGCATCGCTTTCCCTCTCCCCTAGAGTTCTGATGATCAGATCTTTCTATAGCTAAGAAGGCAACAAAAATTATTCTTAAAAGCCACACTGTTTGTGTGGTTGGAGAAGAGAAGAAGCCATCACAGTACCGGATGAATTACTATCTGGGTCTTGCCTGAACAGTCATATTAAAACGAATGGTTCATGGGGGAAAATATACTTTTACAGGAGGAAGCTTGTTCTTTGCATGTTAGGCCACCCTTGTCTTAAGAAATATGTAGTCAGCCAGCCACGCACTGTTTCTAGCTACAAAGAATCCAGGGGGGAGAGGTTGGGGGTGTGAGGCTCGGTACTGACTGGGACAAGGGCAGGCTTCGAGTCCAGTAGACGCGGGGCATGGTCTGGCTCAACTAAATCCTGGCTCCCTGGGCTGGGGCTGAGCACTTCCGCTTGCCAGTCTCTGCTTCAGAGACCATTCCCCCAGCAAGAAGGAATTGCTGACACCCACCCCATACACTGTGTGAAGGGCTACTGAAGATGTCTGTAGTTGGATCTGTCCAGTGTCTCCTCTTATCAGATTTGCCTCCTGCATTTTATTAGCCAGATTATTCCTAAATTCCCCATGTTGCGGCATCATGACCCTGCTACTTAGGTTGGCCATTTGACCCACACTGGGCCAATCACAGCACTTTCTTGGGAACTGAGGAACTTGCTATAAGTAAATCTTGGGGGCTGGCTGTGAGTTTCTGGACACATGGCTTAGAAAAGAAGAAACCAGTCTGCAGAGAATGAAGCCGATGAATGGTCACACAGAAAGGACTTAATGCGAGGGACAGACACCTAAAGCAGCATGAAAACTGCAACCCTGCTCTTCCTCAGGCCTTGGTAGGTTTGCCTCCCTTGGGCTTAATGAATAATCTAACAGCACTGTCAAGTCCTCTGCATGCCATCTGAAATAGGACATCTGTCCCCTTTAATCAGGTCTTCCTTCACATATGGGTAAAATGACACATGAAAACACTCAGTATGTAGTAGGGGTTCCATCATGCTAGTTCCTACCCCCTCCTTTCTTCCATGTACTCCCTGGCTGTAGAAATGACAGGTTCTGATGAATATTCAGTAATCAACACAGTTCCGTTTCCTCACACATGCTGTAACAGTCACCTTTCTGTTGCTGGGATAAAATATCTAATTGATTTAAGGAAGAGGAGAAATTTATCTTGGTTCATGGTTCCAGCGGTCTCGGTCCATGGCCAGTGGCTACAAGGCAGGAACAGCAGGCAGATGGAGCATGGTGGGGGAAAGCTTCTCACCTCCTGACAGCCAGAAAGCAGAGAGACAGAAAAATGCTTGAGAGGGGCAAGGCGGTGGAGATAGGATAGACCCTCAAAGGCACACCCCAGTGACCTGCTCTCTGCAGTTGGCCCCACTTTCTAATTAGCCCATCCACCCATAAGCTCATGGATGGAGTGGACCAGCCCACTGATGAGCTGGGTGCCTCCGTGTCTGGCCACCTCTGTAGGTCAACCTCTGAACATTGCTGCACCGGGACTGAGCCCTCTGTACATGAGCTCTTTGAGGAGACTTCACATCTGAGCCATAACCCATACCTGCAGGCACAGCATGAGCTGCTGAGGACAGAATGGAGAAACAGGCAGGCAGGAGAGGGAGCTGCAGCCACTCCTCTTAGATAAGCACTCTGTCTCCACTGTCTCCTGGTTCACACTCTGCCGTCTGCCTCCGTCTCTCTTTCCACATAGAAACTCTCCCACTTGTCTTTCTGGGTCTGAGGGAAATGGTGCCCTCCCTCCTCAGGAAGTGATTTACGTTTCCCTCAGGTTGATGTGGCATTCACTGCATTCCCACTTGATGCCACCACTCCTAGACTCCTCCTCCAGGGCCCAGCCAATCCATCCATCTGCCTGCTCCATGGTGACCCTGGAGCTCAGGGCCTCTCCCTGCAGGACAGCGTGGACGTGAGCTCCAGAGAAGGATAACCTGGCTCCTTGAAGCTCCATCAAGGGTGAACTTGGGCAGATGAACCAATTCTTCTCTGCCTCAGGTTCCTCCTCTGTAGAATGGCGATAATGGTATCCTCAATTTGGATCAGGGGCCTTGATAATGCTGCTATGGGCCCCTGAAAGACTTCCTTTGGGGCACATATCACAAAATTAACTAGGTCACTGATGGGGTGATCAGCACTTCTGTATTCCTTCTCTCTTGCCAAATGAGCTCCCTTAAGGCACAGCCCACATCTACTTTGCCTACTGGTTTATTGAAAGTGTCTAGGACTTGGTTGAATCAACGGGCATATTTGTGAATAAATTGCCTATATCCCTATCATACTTCCTAGGTAGCCGTTTCCTTAACAAAAGATCGCATCTGTCTCATCTTTACATCCCTCACAGTGCCCAGCATGGAGTGAGTGTTGAACAAATACTAAGCTTGATACGAAAGGACGATTTTACAACGAGCAGGAACCTGCTGAGAAGCGGTGAAAGCTCCCAGCCCAGCCCAGCTCAGCTGTCTTCCTGCAGTGTTTGCCCAGCTCTTCACTGGAAAAGCAGAATAATTGGCTATGACCTGCCAACACTTTGTCTCCAGACTTCGGGCTGCCGGCTTCAAACTCAGGACAGACGTCCAGGTCCCACGACCTCTCTGAACAACATCGTGGGCCAGGTGGACCCCACCCTGGCTTCAGCACCTGGGTGCAGACACTCAGGATATCAGGCTTGATGGCGCAAGGGACACCACAGAGTGTCCTTGCTGGTTGAATGGAGCTGTAGCCTCAGCCCCTTGTAGAGGCTTTCTTTGGAAGAAATGTGTGTTGACTTATATCACAGTTCATCACTTCAAGTCAGCCTGCCCGGGGCATACTAGACCAGAGAATCTGGGTTTAAAGTACGTGGACTTTAAAACTTGGGCGTCTTAAAAATTTCAATCTGCCAGATCCAAGTGTTTGGGTTTAAGTTGGTGTTTATTATTGTCTTAAATAATTGTATAAAGTACCGAACGTGAGACCTGAAAAAAATGTAAAAGTTCACATCCATAGAAAAGTAAAAGTATGTGACTTATATGAACATTTTTACTGAAATGTGAATTTCTCATATTTGTGATATTTAAATGTGAATTTATCACACTGACTGGTAATCATATTAATAAACAAGGGAAGTGATGTTGTAACAACTCTAATCAATTAAAGTGTTTTTTTGAATGCAAGTAACAGAAAACCCTAACTCACACTGGTTTCAGTGGTGGAGTAGCAAGTCCAAATGTGGGGAAGATGTTAGAGATGAGTGATTTTAATAACACCAGGAACCCAGATCCTTTCCATTTTCCCACTGTGCACCTTCAGTGTTAGCTCATTCCTCAGTTTGAGAAGTTACTTAATTCCTCTTTGCTAGTTCCCATGTATGACTGGGGACGACATATTCCAGAGACAGGCACGAGGCATTCTCCTTTGTAGAATGAGGGCTATTTTTCCTGTAACCCCCGGCCCCAGCAACTCTACCCTCCCTTTTAGTTTTCCAGACCTGGATCCCATTCCCTTCCCCACATCAACCACCAGGAAAATGGATTAGGACTAATATGGTGAGGGTTTATTCCTAGGGCTACTGCTGTGGTCAGTGCCCCCAGAGTCATGTGGAAGAGATGACCGGCAATCCCTACTAGGATATTTCATATGAGCCAAAATATGTATCAGAAGATTTTGTGTGATCTTGGCATTTGATGGAATCCAAATCATTCTCATCCACATTGTCACTTGAATCTAAACTCCACGAACTCAGGGATCTGCACATATTCTGCTCTGGGCTGTATCTCAAACACGTAGAAAGCGCTTGACACATAGTAAGGACTCAAACAATATCTGTTGAATGAATCAAATCCAGACCACTTTGTTGCGCTCTCATTCTACACACACGGAGACAGAAGTTTAGAGAGGTTATGTGGACTATTCCATCATCCAGTTACTAAGTGTCACAGAAGGATTTGAACTTGTATTTGCCAGACTCTGAATCCAGTGCTTACATGAATCACTTTGATCCAGCTGTCTTACTTTTTAGTGAGTTACAGACAAGAGTATTAATTCTTACCAGGAAAGTTAGGAGACTTCCTAGAGAAGACGTGTGTAATTCCTATATGAGTTCTAAACACCCATATTCACACAGATAATAACGAATCTGCTACTGCTTCAGATCTCTCACAGTCTGCTGCTGCACTGGCCATCCGTCCCCCCAGACACCCACCAACCTACCCTGAAGGCTGCTGGTTAAGCCGGATCCAATCCTCAGCAGCACCCCTGACCAGTTCTGTGACCCCAGGCAGAAAGTGCATCTCTTAAAAAGTGTTTTCTCATCTGTAAAATGGGAATGATCACTCTTGTCCTGCTACCTCAGTGTGGGGCTGTGACTCCATTGAGACACAGTCTTGTTGCAGGAGACTTTGGAGGAAGTAAATATAGAGTAAAACCTGCACCCCAAAGGGTTTAACAGCTGACATGAACAGCAAACACGCAGGAGCTTCAGGCACGGTGGGATGCCCAGGCTTAGGGGATGCCCAGAGGGCACTGAGGTGCTGCAGAATCCTCAGCTTCATCCGTAAGTGTCGGTTAGATTCTCTGGCCACACTTAAGTGACTACCATAGTCCAGGACGAGAGCAAGAAGCCCCACACTCCTCACTTGGCGGTGGCTTCCTGTCTCCCTCAAGTGACTTGTTTTTACTGGAACCTAGTTTCCTCTTCCTGTCTGGAAAACTCTGTTCACAAGAAATTAGCTCTTAAAGAAAAGCAAAAAAGAAACTTCTTTCCATCGGCCAGCCTTGGAATGTCACCAGGTTACACTTCCAACCTTAACCAAAATAAGCTGTGACTCAACATCTCTGTGTGGGGTGGGGGACTTATTTCCCAGGAGATCATATCCCGATGATTATCAGGACAAAGTAAGCTGCAGGGAAGCCTTCATTAAAAAAGTACAGGAGAAAATTTATTTTGAATTCCACTCTCATCTCACTGAACTTGGATGGTCCAAGCCCCTCCATACCGGCTTCTCTACCATTTTGCCTGTGTCTAGCAGGGTGTACTTCCTGCCGTTGCTCTGCTCCCCTAAATCACATTTTCTTTCGAGACTTAGCCATGACCTCAGCTTGACCGGTCCCTCACAGAGAGGCCCTAGAGCCAGCTCTTCAGCTGTTAGTTTCCAGCCCTGTGATGTGAAGGTGATAAGTACAGCCTCATTCCAACTAAAGGGCACACTGGTCACCATGAATTCACACATTTCAGCCTCAGCAGGAGGGGATGGTTGCTTCTATTTTGGACATGATTGTGAGTAATTAAGCAATGTGCCCAAGGTAACGTACAAAGGACCAGGAAAGGATTGAAATCCAGGTTTTGACCAGTACACTACTATCTCCTACCCAGTTCAAGGGAGATTCTGGAGAGTAAGAGAGATAACAGGCAGTGGCAAGCATTTAATAAATACTGTTATATTATTGCAAAAGTATCTGTTACGCTTGTATTTAGATTCCCCTCACAGCCTCACTTGGTCATAGGTGGGGCTTTTCAGAGGTAGCTGGATCTAGGGTGTGTGACGCTGGGATTAAGGGTGTGAGATCACTAAATTAATCTATTGATTGGTTTAGCATAGTTGTGGGTTTGGATAATGGGAAGGCCCACCCTGGGTGTTGCTGTCCACATCCAAAAGGCTTGTAGCTTGGAAAGGATAAAGAGGGAGGGCAGATTGCTGCTGCTTGCTGCCTTTTGCCTTCCCTGCAATACCATAAACTTTCTTCTCTGCGATGCCCCTCTGCCATGCCACCTCGCTTTGGATCTAGCCAACTCTTGACTGAAACCTCTACGAACTGAGCTGAAATAAACTTTCCTTATTTAACTTTGGGTGTTGGGTATTTTGTCTCAGTAACAAGAAAAGTGACTAAGGCGTTCCCTTACAGGTTCTGATACATAGCAGACCCCAAGTTCATGTTAGCTCCCTGCCTTCCTCTATGTGCCCCAAATAACTCCTAATTAGCATCATTGTTTTCAGGTGGCCCATAACATGCTGTTTGAAGGCTTCTTCTGAGAATGTAATGCTCCTCACAGTTGTGATGCTCAATGAATTTTGCAAAAAAAAAAAAAAAAAAAAAAAAAAAAAAAAAAAAAAAAAAAAAAAAAAACTTTTGTAGTGAGAA
>NW_022900927.1:64000725-64093134 GCF_012274545.1 Fukomys damarensis
AAAAAAAAAAAAAAAAAAAAAAAAAAAAAAAAAGAAAAAGAGAAAAAGAAGAAGAGCCTTTTCAGTAATGTGAAATACTAAGAGGGGACCTGTCACTTTCTAGATGGTATATTTTAGAGATGCATCAATTCAGTGACCCTCAGCCGTGGACTCAATGCCATTTGTGCAGCACAATTTCTGCAACAGTTTCTCAGGGGCTCCCCAGGGAGGATTATTCCTGCCTCCCCAGCACTCTTTCCTTTCCTTCTTCTCACCATGGAAGGAAGGGAGGCTGACTTGCTGGTGGGGCTGGGAGAGGAATGGCATGGTCTCTCAGCCCCTATGCTCTTCCTCTGATCTGTTTGTGCAGAGAGCACATTCTAGTCTCCCACGGTCCAGGGACAGAAGGCTGTGTTTGTCCAGCAATGCCAGTGACACCCAGAGAAGTGTCTGATTCACATGGCTCTTTGAACAGAATCCATCCATGTCTTATCAAAAACAGAAAAATATGTTGGCCTCCGTGATCGCCCTTAGTGCTGGCCAACAATCTCTTCCTCTTCTTTCCTTCCTGGGTGAGGCTTAGTGGTCACTCTGTAGATGTGGTGGGATAGTTGGGGTGGTGACTGGTGGTGGTCAATATTTTGGGGGTGGAAATAACATGTATCATCAATTGTAGTATAAAAATTTAAAAGCCAATGGAAACTGGGTTTCCAGTCCAGTGTGTATGGAGCAAAGATTTTATCACTCCATCTTAACAATAAGTAAATACAGAAACATCAACTTTCTTAGATCTTTCAGGAAATGAGGTCTTGGGATAAATCACTCCACAAAACTGTAGGAAGGGACAGGTGGACACAGAACAGCATAACCTGCTGGGGTGGCAGCCTCCACAGGAAACAGCAGCAGCACAGGAGAGGCTGACAGAGTAGCTGGATCACTGAGGCTCTGTGCAGATGAGCCTGAAGTTAAAAACTCCAAGAGGACCCAGTCGGAAGGTCTGTCACACTCTAGTAAGTTTTATTGGAAATCTACCAGATCCTGTTATAAATACTAGGAGAAAAAAAATCCCCATCTTGAAATACACCAAAGCATTCTGTTCTTCTTAATGCCTATCCTCAAGAGAAACAATCAGATCTTAACTTGCTGGAATTATATCAGAGCTAAATTACAGAGGGGAGGGAAAGAGCTCACTCCAGCCCTTCCAGCTATTCCAGCCTGGGAGGGAGGATATGAGAAGCACCTGTGGGGCCTGAGCACAGGACTCTTAAACAACTCCCTCCCTACACCTGGCCACCTGCTACTGTTGCTCCTTCCTCGGGGCAGCACCCCAGCCTGAAGATAAAAACTTTCAAGCTGCACCAAAGGGCAAAAACACAGCTCCAAGAGAATGAATAAGCATCAGAAGCACTCAGATATGGCAGCAATGTTGAGATTATTAGACCAGGATTTATGTTTTTAAAATGCTATGATTGACATGCTAAGAATGTAATAAAAGAGTAGACAATATACAGGAACAGGTGGATAATGTAAGCGGAGAGGTAGAGGAAAGAATCAGAGAGAAATGCTAGAGGTGAAGATGCGATCATAGATTGCGATTGTGTGTGTGACAGAGATTCAGTTGGGAGAGTGAGTGGAATGAGCTGCAAAAGCAATCCGTAGCCTCGGTAGCCTCGTCTGTGCACCAAGACAAAGGGAGGGGGCATTTACGCTGAAAGATCTCTCCCTGAGCTGCAGAGCTTGTGTGTGATTCTGTGGCCAGTGTCTAATATGAACAAAACAGAACACTAATGCTACAATGTCCCTTAGTTCTGACATGGCTGTTAGTGGTCGAGAGACCCCATGGCTGGACTGGCGAGTGTGTGTGATACCCACCCTTGGTTTGTCCTGTGTCATTGGACAAGGGAATATCTAGTGATCATGGGAAATGCAAATACCAAACCAGCTGTTTTGGAGTGCTTGATTCAGAATTTTGATAAAGGCTTTGTGGGGGACTATGGGGTAAAATGAAGACCAAAAGATGCTCAGGAAGCTTTATGAGTTATCATGGCCTCAGCTAAGCCAGACTTGGCCCCCGGAGGGAACTCTAGACAAAAGAAAATTTATCTCCCTTTGTTTTTAGCTGAGACTTTGATAATTTAGAGCCTTGTGTGCTCTGTTTTGGGGCCTGAACATCCCAGCCTGGGAGGTGCTCAAGCTTCTGCTCCACAGCAATCAGCTACTGGTGAGAACTGTTTAGTTTTAGTCTTAGAACAACTGCTTGCCAAATCTGCCTTTTTTTCACAAGGTGGACTTGCCTCTCTCAGAAAATGTTGCATCATTACAGGCAAATCCCAGTGCTTCCCTTTTGGAGGAGGTCGAGCTGCCTCCCCCTCTGCTTGAGTTTCTAAGATCACAGGTGTGGAGGAGGTGGGAGCAAAACCATGAGGAGAACTGCTTGGCCTTACTGCACCGGAGGGTACAGATGGAGAACCATGGTTGTACTCAGAGAGAATGGAACAGGGCTTGCTTGCACTCAGATTAGAAAGAACTAAAGTGAGAAAACAAATCTTTGATGAATTGAAAACAGTCAGGAAAGCTCTGAAAAACATACAGAAAAATAGAAAAAATGCTCCAGGCTTTAAGATCCCCAATGCCAGCACTGTGTTGTCAGCCTGATGCTACCTGCAAAGGTCTGGAATCCAAAACAAAGCCAGAGAAACTGCAACTGGATTTTACCAGACATCAAGCAATTTTACAAGAGAAATCAAGTTACAGATTTTAACTATTTGATAAATGTATCTTTGTTTCAATTTGAGTTGATGTTTGATTAGTGTGCTTAAATTTTTTTTCTTGTGCACTGCAAATTCTTGAATTGTGATTATAGGGTTAATTTGATCTTTTCTGTACTTTGTTGATGAAAAACTCAAGGTTAATACTGTTCTGTTGGCAGCCAGTCAAATTTTAAAATGTAACAATCTGAAAACAAACAAACAAAAAGGGACACTTTAAAATTTTAACAGCTGAAGACAAGTTTGTTATACATAGAAGGTTTATAGTAAGTGAGACAATGGAGAAGAAATATTAAGAAAACTATAAGTAGAAGATATATACTTTTGATATGAAAGAATTTTGTATGTTTGTCTTGTTAGGAAGATAAAGAGAGATATACAAGACCAGAAGGCCTAGGTATGTTGAGAAGGTGTGTGGAAGTGATTTATTGAGGAAATATGTATGTTTGCTTGTTGGTTTCAAGTTTGTTATAAAAAAATTTACATTTACAGTCATAAAGAGCTTTCATTCCTTCTGATTCTAACTCTTCAGGAGATCTCTGTTAATTGACCTGCAAAAGTTTTGACTAGTCTTAATTAAAAGAGATGTTATAATTCAATTGACCAAATATATTTGAGTGCACTCTAGTTTCATAAATTGTCTTATATGATGTTTGTATTTGCCCAATTGTTTGAAAGTGTTTGTCCAATTACATTTTTTTAATCAAAATGACGTCAAAGATATGAATAAATTGTTAATTTCTACAACCTGGTTTTATAAGTTAAAAAATTTCCAAAATAATTAAATACAACTTTTAGGTTTGGATAAACTCCTGTTGGTGAATAAAAAAGGCAGCTGCTCAGAAAAATTTATTCTAGTCTTTGTTCACTAATGGGATCCCCACTAGTTTTCATAGTCTTCTGAGAAGATATACCCCCAATAAACATTGTTAAATATGTTGTTATAAAATGTTTATATTGGTTATCATCAAAAGGAGGTTGAATTCTAAATATGTAATTATGGTATGTTTATAATGGTCATTTTCAAAATATGATATTTTCTGTGGAAAAACAGTTATTAAAAGGGATGCCCCCCCATGTTTACGAGCTCTGGCAGCCACAGTTGTGCTGATTAAGGAGGCTGACAAGCTAATGTTAGGACAGGAATTGACAATTCGGGCTCTGCATGTCTTCCTAGAACTGTTGAATTACAGAGGACATCAGTGGCTCTCAAATAATAGAGTAGCACAATATCAGGCCCTTATCTGTGAAAACTCCCATGTATGTTTTGTTCCAGTTAAAACCTTGACTCGTGCTACCTTTGCCCTTGGAACCTGGCCCTCCTGTCTCAGAGTCACCAACAAGCTGTTCTTGAGTCATCCAGATCTGCAAAAAAATCCCACTGCCTGATGCTGATTTTGTCCTGTTCATGGATGGAAACAGTTTCATGGAAAATGAGGTATGCTATGCTGGCTATACAGTAATGACTCAGGACAAAATGGTCCAAGTGGGACCCCTCCCCACTGGATGGTCAGCTCAGAGAGAGGAGTTTTGGGTACCCTACAGGCTCTTCACTGGGCAAAAGGAAAGAAGGTAAATGTTTATACAGATTCCTGTTTTGCTTTTGCCACTTTACACATCCATGGCATAATACACAAAGAGCATGGTCTCACAACAGAGGGCAAACAAATAAAAAATAAACCGGAAATAACACAGTTATTGGAGGCAATGTGGGAAACTGATAAAGTAGCGGTAATGCATTGCTCTGGACACCAAAAAGGAAAAGATGCAATAGCAAAAGGTAATGCTAAGACAGATATAGAGGCCAAAAAGGCAGCCAAACAGAAACTTCAGATGGAGATACAAAGGCCCCCAGCTGCTATAAAATACTCAGAGAAAGAGGTCCTCCCTGTGCTAACCCCTGCCCATTTGATAAAGCCGGGGGAGTGAGTTTATGTTAAAAATTGGGAAAAGACCCCTTTGGATCCTATATGGAAAGGGCCATATGAGGAGCTTATAGTTACTCCCAGAGCTGTCAAGGTAGCTGAAATCCAACCGTGGATTCACCACTCTAGGATGAAGTAACCAAGAACTCCACGGACTGTGACTCCAGGAGATAGCGCACTGAAATCCCTGCTCTCACCACACCGGAAGCTGGTGAGTCCATGCACAGCCGAAGAATGACTGCAATCAAGATACTATGGACTTTTCATGGTGTCAAGTGGTTATGGGTTATTTTGTTTTTGAATTTAGAGTTTATAAGCCTAAGATGACAAGTTTAATGAAAAATATGTGACCTTTAAAACTGTTAAATGGGAACCAGAGGGACAGCCCCTCATGCTTCTTTTTGGTGCTTGTCCAAAAGAACATTATGGAAATCCCTGTACCATACTTGACTGTGGGAGATTTATACACAAAAAGATGTATTGTTCAGATAAAACTCTAATATGGTGAAACAAATATGGTTCTACTGTGACCAGAAGTACTGAAAATTGTGATAACTATAAAAAGGGACAATGTAACCCTTTAAAAAGGTGTATAGGTTGGCCGTGTAAAACAAGATGGATACAAAAAATAGTTTTTCATGTGTATATTGGATATCAGTCACTTGCTAGGCATGGGTCTCAAACGTTAGAAAGGTGGATTCTACAGGTTAAAAAGGTCTGGGAGAGCACCCCCCCCCAATAAATAGAAAAACTCCTGCACTGCAGGAAATACAAAGTATCTTAAAAGGGCATCCAAAGAATCATACAGGAGTAGACATGATGGATTTAACTGATGGAACTAACTCACTGCTGCTACAGAAGACCAGGAATTAGCCTCTGATCTCTGGATTGTGCACCACTCACCACGATGACTTATCAGAGAACTGGCATCATGACTGATCTACCTTTACAGCCAGCAGAGCTTACTGTGTACCCCTTACTCAGCTAGATATACTCAGTTTAGATATAATTGGTATGAATTCAATGAGGGATAAGGAGTTACCCCCAAAAAGGAGGAATGATACAGAGAACTTTTGTAAATAATCTAAAATCCTACAAAATGTTAGGAAAATGTAAAATGACTTCTGCTGTCTCTAACAGCAACCTGCTTTGTTTAGTTCAAAATTAACAGACACCGGAGGCAGTGACCATGAAGAGGGACATCTGGGCTCATTTCTGACCTTGAACACCCCTTCCTGTGCACTAGAATAAAGTGTTAGGTGAATCTTGAGGTAAACTCCCTAACTACAAGGAGCTGTCACATCTGGGTTAAAGTGAACTGTGTGGTTACAGTAATTTGTACACATGGGTAATGTGGACGGAGGACATGAAGCGTAACCACCTGAATGAGATCATAGCTGTAAAACCTATAAAAGAAGGAGCTGCAACCCAAAAGGTGGTTGATCACTGGCACTGCCTTTTTGAGTGTGATCGATCTTTCCTGGAAAAATGAACTTTTTATCATTTTACTACCATTCAGCTCGTCTCTATGCATGTGTCACTTACCAATTCCTTTCACAGCAATACAAACAATTATAACTACATTTTCTTCAAAATTAATCAGACACCACATATATAGGAAGCTCAGAGAATACTAAACAGAATAAATGTAGAACAACAGCAGTAGCAACCTTATATCCAGACATGCTATTTTCAAACTTCAAAAAGTCAAAGATAAAGAGAAATAATGAAACAAATTGGTGTGTGTGTGTTGGTGGGGGTGATGAACACTTTTCTTACAGAGGCACAAAGAATTACATGTGGCCTCTCTTCTGAAGCCATGCAGCAAGAAGACAGAGAAATGAAATATCTAAAATGTTAAGGGAGGATAGGAATTTTTCTTCCTGTTTCCTTTAAGATTTTGGAGATGACGCCATATAGGATTGCTGCCTTTAAGTAGTTCTTTAGGGACTTTTTCCACTACGTCTTTATGTGAGGACTCTTACTCATGCCCAAGCTTGTGCATCTCTTCAGGGTCCCTGTAGAAGTAGAGATCAGGAGCTGCCTGCCTGCCTGCCTGAGATCACCCGGTGGGTGCGCGACCTCCCGGACTGCGTGACAAAAGACCCAGTAAGGAAGGTAGCCGTGCGGGCTCCCTTGAAACACCCCCACCACCTCCCCCCCCCCCGGTTCTCAAACCTCCTGATTGGGCCAGTCCTTAGACCAACTCTGCAGAGGCATAGGTTCTCATGAAGGGTAGTTTTCTGAGCTCCCAACTTTGAACATTTTTAAAGAAAGGGCAGGGGAAACCTGTAATAGAACTGAGTGGAGTTCAACCCTGAGGGTAGGGAAACTCAAATTAGGCCTTGTGGACTGTGTTCAGTCTCAGTAGTGGGGAACTGCCATTGGCTAGCTGAGACCAGGGGATTCAGTTCTGCATATGGCTGTACATGTGGTATAATATGAGAACAGAGACAGTCTGAAAGAGGCCCTCAAATGCTTCTTTTTTTTTCTCTCTCTCTTTTTTCTTTTCCTCATTCCACCCTAAAATTTCTTTCCTTTTTCTGTCCTCTCTCTCCAACTCAGTCTCTTGCTCCACCATATTATCCCTCATCTCCCTTTTTATTCCAGCTCCTGCCCTAACTCAGACTTCTTCTTTTATTATTTTTTCTTTTTAGGAGGGGTTTCTCTTTATGTTCTTTTCTCGAGTCATTTTACCTCACTCATGGCTCTGTACCTTCAAGGGAAGGCAAGTGCCTGTTATTGTTAAGGGGATATATTCTTGTCCTTATTTCTGCACTCTCTCTATCCCCCCTGAAGTTAATAGCTTTGTAAAGATAGTAAGGTAATTCTACATCCTCTGGATTCACTTCAAACCTGCTCCAATTCTTTCACTTATCTAATCCTCTCGTTCTAAGTCTAACCCCCCATCCTAAATGGTAAAGATGCTATATTGAAAAGCATACTCACTGAAAACATATTATGGGCTGCTTCTTGAAATTAATTTAATTCACATGAGTTAAAGGTGATACATTAATGACTACCACAAGTGGTCAGTTTGCAAGCTGTGCCGGATCCTATTGGGCTGCTGAATGTATCAATTGGGATAAAGGGTTGTGATTGATTTAAAGAGTTGTTTTCTCTGATATTATGAAAATGAGAATGTCTATGAGTCATTAGAAACTCAAAAGCTAAAACGCAACTATATTAGGAAGATTTAAGTAATACCCAGAAATTAAAGAAGGACAACCCAACAATAAAAATAAAAATGAGAAAACACTTAAGCAAGACACAAAAACAGATATCCAGTTCACCAATAGCAAATAGTAGGACAAATGAGGATGAAAAGTCTGATAGTGAACCAACAGGACTCCCTGGACCCATAGCACAGGAGGTAACAAAATTGATCAATCAGGCTCTAGAAAAATTCAAATCAGAAATAATTTCCCAGCTAGCCAGAGAGATGATGAGCAAAATAGAAGTCATGATTCGAGACTCTAGAGCAGAAACTGAGAAAAAAATAGATGAGCTCAAGACTGTGATAGAAGCCATGAAGACTCAGCATAAGAAAGACATGGAAACAATGAATGCCCAACAGAGGAAAGAAATGGAATCCATAAAACAGATTCAAACAGATATCCAGGAGATTAAAAACTCTATTGAAAGTGTACGAAACAGAATAAAAGATTGCGAAGATAGAATTTCAGATATAGAAGATAGGATAGCAGTCAGTGACCGTGAAAAAAGAGGTCTATTAAAAACAGTAAGGGATCATGAGAAATCAATCCAACAACTCCTAGACGATACAAAGAAAAATAACATAAGACTGATAGGAATTCATGAAAAAACAGGAGAAAACGCAAATGACATAAAAAAGCTCTTCACAGAATTAATGACAGAAAACTTCCCCAACAGAAGGGAAGAATTAGACATACAGATAAGTGAGGCATATACAACCCCAACTAGCCACAATAAAAAAAAATCTACACCTAGACATATAATAATCAAGATTCCAGAAATCCAACAGAAAAACAAAATACTACAAGAGGTAAGAGAAAAGAAACAAATCACATGCAAAGGAAAGCCCATTAGAACACAGCAAACTTTTCAACACAAACCCTTAGGTCAAGGAGAGCCTGGAGTGAGGTATTCCAAGTCCTAAAAGAAAAGAATCTCCAACCTAGACTTTTGTATCCTGCAAAACTCTCTTTCAAAATAGATGGGGAAATAAAATACTTCCACGACAAAGAGCACCTGAGAAATTTCATGAACACCAAACCAGCACTGCAAGGAATTCTAAACAATATCCTAGAAAAGGACAACGAAATTCACAATAACATGAGGCCCAACAGACCAAATCAAATAGGCAAGGCAAGAAACTAAAAGGAGATGGGAGAAAAAGTAAAAAGAGTCAACAAATGGACAAAAACATGACAAGAATAAGTCAAAATATATCAGTTGTAACCATCAATGTTAATGGCCTCAATTCACCAATCAAGAGAAACAGATTGGCAGAATGGATTAAGAAGCAAAATCCAACAATATGTTGTATACAAGAAACACACCTAGTGCAAAAGGAAGTCCATAGACTGAAAGTGAAAGGATGGAAAACAATTCTCCATGCGTCAGGAGTCCAGAAAAAAGCAGGGGTAGCAATCTTATTCTCAGATAAAGTAAATTTCAAACCAAAACTCATTAAGAGAGACAAAGAAGGACACTACATCCTTGTAAAGGGAACAATTCAAGAGGAAGAGCTGACAATCATAAACATATATGCACCAAATATAAATGCCCCCAACTATATAAAACAAATATTAAGTAACATGAAAAACCAAATAAGCACTAATACAATTGTAGTGGGGGATTTAAATACCCCACTATCACAAATTGACAGATCTACTAGGCAGAAAATCAACAATGAAATAATAGAACTGAACCAAGCTTTGGAACACATGGACTTAATAGATGTTTATAGAGTATTCCACCCCCAAAAACCAGAATATACATTCTTTTCGGCTGCACATGGATCATTCTCCAAAATAGACCACATACTGGCTCACAAAACAGGTCTAAATAAATGCAAAAAAATTGAAGTCATCCCCTGTTTATTATCAGATCATAGTGCAATCAAACTAGACATCAATAGCACAAGAAACTATAGAAACTTCACAAGCACATGGAAACTGAACAACACTCTCCTAAACAATCAATGGATTACAGAGGAAATTAAAGAAGAAATTAGACAGTTTTTACAAATAAATGAGAATGCCAATACAACATACAGGAATCTTTGGGACACAATGAAAGCAGTTCTACGTGGAAAATTCATAACATTGAATGCCCACACTAGGAAAACAGAGCGGGCTCAAATAAACAACTTAACGATGAAACTTAGACTCCTAGAAAAACAAGAGCAAGAAAAACCCAAAGCTCGAACAAGAGAGGAAATTATAAAGATCCGAGCAGAAATCAATGCAATTGAAATTAAGAAAACGATACAAAAAATAAATGAAACAAAGAGCTGGTTTTTTGAAAGAATAAATAAAATTGACAAACCCTTAGCTAATCTTATCAAAAAAAGGAAAGAAAAGGCTCAGATCCATGCAATTAGGAATGAAAAAGGCGAAGTCACAACAGATCCGAAAGAAATCCAGAGGATCATGAACACCTACTTTGAGAACCTGTACTCTAATAAAATGGAAAACACAGAAGAAATGGACAGATTTCTAGATACTTATGAATTACCAAAGTTGAACGAAGAAGATAAAAACATTTTAAACACCCCAATCACAATCAGTGAAATTGAAAATGTAATTAAAAACTTACCAACAAAGAAAAGCCCAGGCCCTGATGGATTCACTGCTGAATTTTACAAGACATTTAGAGAAGAACTACTACCATCACTCTTCAAACTTTTCAGTGAAATTGAAAGGGAAGCTATACTTCCAAATTCACTCCTGGAAGGAAGTATCACTTTGATTCCCAAACCAGGGAAAGATACAACTAAAAAGGAGAACTACAGACCAATCTCCTTAATGAATATAGATGCAAAAATCCTTAATAAGATACTAGCAAACAGAATACAGAGGATTATTAAGAAGATCATCCATCCTGACCAAGTCGGATTTATTCCAGAGATGCAAGGGTGGTTCAACATACGAAAGTCAGTGAATGTAATACATTATATTAACAAAGTCAAGGACAAAAACCATATGATCCTCTCTCAATAGATGCAGAAAAAGCATTTGATAAAATTCAACACCCATTCATGATAAAAACCCTGCAAAAAATTGGAATAGATGGTCTATACTTCAATTTAATAAAGGCTATCTATGAAAAACCATCAGCCAACATCATATTGAATGGCCAAAAACTGAAAACCTTCATGTTAAAATCAGGAACAAGACAAGGATGCCCATTATCACCACTTCTCTTCAATATAGTTCTGGAAACATTAGCCACAGCAATTAGACAAGAGAAAGAAATTAAAGCAATAAAGATAGGAAAGGAAGAAGTTAAACTGTCATTATTTGCTGATGATATGATACTCTACATTGAAGATCCAAAAAACTTCTAGACAATTGACAGATTCAGTGGAGTATCTGGATATAGAGTATCTGGATACAAGGTGAATACCCAAAAATCAATAGCCTTTCTATACACAAATAACAGACAGACAGAAAGAGAAATAAGGGAAAAAATTCCTTTTACAATAGCATCCAAAAAAATGAAGTATCTAGGAATCAATCTAACAAAAGAAACAAAAGATCTCTACACTGAAAACTACAGCACTCTGAAAAAAGAAATCGAAGAGGATATAAAAAAATGGAAAGATATCCCCTGCTCCTGGGTAGGAAGAATCAACATAGTGAAAATGGCCATACTACCAAAACTGCTATATACATTCAATGCAATGCCAATTGAAATTCCAACACTATATTTCACAGAACTAGAAAAAAGAATCCAAAAATTCATTTGGAACCACAAGAGACCTAGAATAGCAAAAGCCATTATAGGCAACAGTCACATGGCACCAGGTGTAACAATTCCCAATTTGAAACTATACTACAAAGCCACTGTGATAAAATCAGCATGGTACTGGCAAAGAAATAGGCCTGAGGATCAATGGAACAGACTGGAAGACACAAAAACAAATGCAGATGTACTCAGCTACCTCATCTTCGACAAAGGAGCTCACCATCCTCAGTGGAGGAAAGATAGCCTCTTTAATAAATGGTGTTGGAAAAACTGGATATCAACCTGTCACAGATTAAAATTAGACCCTTATCTTTCGCCATGCACTAAATTAAAATCCAAATGGATTAAAGATCTAAATATTAAAACAGAAACATTAAACTTGCTGGAAAGTAAGTTAGGCAGAACTCTGGAAGACATTGGTATAGGAAAAGACTTTATGAACAAATCCTCAGTAGCACGGGAACTAGCAGAAAGAATCAACAACTGGGATCTCATCTTACTAAAAAGCTTCTGTACTTCAAAAGAAACCATTAGCAGAACTAAGAGACAATCTACAATGTGGGAAAAAATTTTTACCAGCTGTACCTCAGACAAAGGACTATTATCAAGGATATATAAAGAACTCAAAACAATCAGTCCCCCCAAATATAAAGACCCGATCCAAAAATGGGCATCCGAAATGAACAGACATTTCTCATACAAAGAAGTGAAAGCAGCAAGAAAATATATGAAAAAATGTTCCACATCACTGGTCATTCGAGAGATGCAGATGAAAACAACACTGAGATTCCACCTCACCCCACAAAGAATGGCTGCTATCAAGAAATCACACAATAACAAATGTTGGCGGGGTTGTGGGGAGAAAGGAACCCTCCTCCATTGTTGGTGGGAGTGCAGACTAGTGCAACCACTATGGAAATCAATATGGAGATACCTCAAAGAGCTTGGACTGGAGGTTCCATTTGACCCAGCCATCCCTCTGTTGGGTATCTTTCCAAGAGAACTAAAAGAATCATATCACAGAGAAGTATGTTCACCCATGTTTATAGCAGCACAGTTTGTAATAGCTAAATTTTGGAACAGCCCATTTGCCCATCCGTTGGAAACTGGATAAAGAAGATGTGGTTTTTCTATAAAATGGAATATTACTCAGCCATAAAGAATGAGAAAATAGATTCATTCATAGGAAAATGGATACATATTGAAGATATACTCCTAAGTGAAATAAATAAGTCACACATGTGTAAATACCAAATAGTTTCCCTGGTGTGAATAATCTGCAACAATGCATAAGATTCTAATAAGATTACTGACATTTAGAAATGGGAAGAAAGGAGCTAAAGGTGTAGGGAAGGTGGGATGGGTAGGGGAAGAGTAAAAAGGGAAAAGAAAAAAATGTGAGAGAATGAAAAGATGAAAATAAAGTGTTTGTAGGTGGGGAGGGGAGGAGGGGGTGAAGGGAGGGCAGAGGTAAGGGGAAAAAATGAGAATCAAGACTTGTCATGTAGAGGTACAAGATCCCAACAATAAATGTAAATGTACTGTATCCCTAAAATATACCAATAAACTCAATTAAAGCTGAAAAAAAAGTGTTAAGGGAAAACACACACACACACACACACACACACAGCAACCTAGAATTCTGTACACTGTAAAATTATCCTTCAAAAGTGAGGGATAAATAAATACTTTCTCAAACAAAAATTATGTGATTATTGTCAGTAAGTCTAACTTCCAGGAAATACTAAAATTTATTTATTTATAGAGAAGGAAAATGATACAGATTGGAAACTTAGAAATGCATCAGAGAATGCACAAATTAAGGCAAAAGGATTTTTAAAAAATTCTTAATTTATTTAACAGAAAAGGGTTTGTTAAAAAATAATAATAGAGGGGCCAGGGATGTAGCTCAGTAGCCCTGCACCTACCTGGTGAGTACAAGGTGCTGAGTTTGATTCCCAGTACTGGGGAAAAAAAAGAATAGACAAATGTATTTGATTTTATATATGTACATATATAATGTGTATAGCTGTGTATAATAATGTGTAAGAGAAATAAGTGAGGGATGAGAGAGATGAATCAGAAATACTTTGCTTATGTATTTGCACTCCCTGTGAAGTGGCACAGTGGACTTGGATTAGTTCTAAATGTATATTGAGAATTCAAGGCTAATCACTAAAAGTTTTGGAAATGAGTGAACAAAATAAAATAAAATGCAATAATATATGATGCTCAGTTAAAACCAGAAGACAGAAATCATGTGAAAGACAAAAGAATAACAAAGAACAAGTGCAGCACGCAAAACCGCAGACAAGTATTGTAGATATCAACCCAACTATACCAATAACCACCTTAAACATCAGTGGTCTAAACACACCAATTAAAAGGCAGATAATAAGACCCAGCTATGTTGTCTACATGAAACTCGCTGTAAATATAAAACACATATAGATTAAAAGTAAGTGGATAGCAGATGATATACCACGCTAACATTAATCAAAAGAAAGTAAGAGTAACTATATTAAATTCAGGCAGTGGACTTCAGAGCAATGAAAGCTATAAGGGAGAGGGTCATATCATGACAGGGGTTAACATTCTAAGAAAATATCAGGAGGCTGAAACAGAACAATCAAGAGTTCAAGGACAGCCTCCGCTGCATAGTGATACCCTATCTCAAAAGCCAACAAACCTCTAAAGTATATACACACCTATTAACAGAGGAGCAAAATACCTGAGGCAAAGTTTGACAATTGCAAGGAGTACATGAATCTGCTATTGTAGTGGGAGACTTCAATATACCTGTATCAGAAAAGGATAAATCCATCAGGCAGAAAATCAGTCAGGGAGGATATGGGTTGAACTCAACAGCACCATCAAGCAACTCAATGTAACTGATATCTCTGGACTGCTTCATCCAACAACAGCAGAATACACGTTCTTCCCAAGTTCACATGGGATGTAGATTATACAGTACATCTTAACAAATTTAAAAGGATGGGAAGCACATTCTGTCCACTTTTAGACCACATGGGAGATAGATATCAATAGCAGAAAAATATCTGGGAAGTGCTCAAATACTTGGAGATTAAACACACTTATAAATAACACAGTGGTCAAAGAAATCTCAAGAGAAATGTAAAAGCATTCTGAACTGAATAAAGATGAAAATATAATTTAGCAAGGTTTGGAGGATTGAGTGAAAATAGTGCTTAGAGGGAAATATATGGCACTAAATATGTATTTTAGAAGGGAAGAAAGATCTAAAATCAATACTCTAGACTTCTACATTTGGTAAAAGTGAATATCCATTGATGAGGAAAACTCAGCAAACTAGGAATGTAGGAGAACTTCCTCAGTTTAGTAAGGAACATTTACAGAACCCCTCAGACATCGTATATAACAGTAAGAACAAACTTCCCTTCAAAGGTCAGAAAGATGATAAGGAGGTTCACACCACTGCTTTTCAACATGAAAACAAAAGCTGTAACTAATATAATTAGCAAGGAAAAGGAATGAAAGGTATGCATATTGCAAAGAAAGAAATAATGTATTACTGTCTTTATTTGCACATGCCGTGAATGTCTATAAAGAAAATCCCAAAGAATCAATAAAAATAAATACAAAAAACTCCAAAGCCCCCTAAAAATGATAAGGAATTGTAATAAAGTTGCAGGATAAAAGGTTAATATACAATGGCAATTGCTTTTATTTATAGTATCAAGTAGCAAGTAGAATTTGAAATTAAAAGAAATTAGCATGTACATTTTCATGAAAGCCTTTGGTAAAAACTCAAAAAACATGTACAGGTATATATAAGAAAAGCTACAGAACTCTGCTGAAAGATGCAAAAGAACTAATTACACGGAGAGTTTCATGCTCATGGGTAGGAAGAGCCAGTATTGTACTTGGATATAAAACCGAAAATATCAGTAACAGTGCTGGTGAAGATGTGAAACAACTCATCACCCTTGCTTGTGGGAATGCAAAATAGCCAGCTACTTTGGATGACAGCTTGACAATTTCTTATAAAAAACTCAATATATTAGCTGGCCATGGTAGTACGTACTTGTGATCCCAGCACCCGGGAGGCCGAGGCAGGAGAACTGCTGCAAATTCGAAGCTGGCCTGGGCTACATAGTGAGTTAAGGCCAGCCTGAACTACATAATGAGACCCTGTCTAAACAAAACAAACAAAACGCCCTTAATATGCTAATACCAAGTAACCCTGCAATCCTGCTCCTTGATATTTACCCTATTGAATTGTAAATTTATGTCCATACATGGAGAGCTACAACAGCTTTATTCATAGCTGTGAAATTTATTTAATTTATTATTCACAATTTATTATTTCAGAATTCATAAATCCATAATTTATTCATAACTGTCAAAATTCAGAATCAACCAAGATGTCCTTCAGTGGATGAGCGGAAAAATAAACCATGTTGTTGGGCCTGGGATTTAGCTCAGTGGTGCTGCTGCCTGCTTCGCAAGCACAAGGACCCGAGTTTGATCCCTGGTAACAAAAAACAAAAAAAAAAAGAAAGAAATTAAATCATGGTGCATCCAGACAATTTGATATCATTCAGCGCTAAGAAGAAAAGAACTAGGAAGCCACAAAATAACATGGAAAAAGGGTCACTGCTTGTTAGTAAGTGAGAAAAGCCAATGTGAAAACACTACATAGGTACAGCTCCAAGTAGCTGCTATTCCAGGAAAGTGAACGTGTGGAGACAGTGGGAGGAGGAGTGGTTCCCAGGGGCGAGAGAGAGAGAGAGAGAGAGAGAGAGAGAGAGGGCACAGGTGGACTACAGCAGAAGGAAGGATGAATTGTGATTCTCGTAACAAAGCCCTGCGGGAGGGGAGTTCCACACAGTACGTCGGTGGTGGGTACCTCTCGGCACACATTTGTCGAAGTCACGGGATATACAAGGCTGAGAGTGACTGACGGGGAACAGTGCGTGTGGGTGACAATGAAGCGTTCACGTTGGAAACAAACGACCCGGGCTGGGTGTCAGCCATGGGAGAAGTTGTGCACACATGGGGACAGAGAGTATTGCTCTCCGCCCAGTTTTACCAGGGACCTCAAACAGCTCTAAAAATAATTTTCAAACTCGGTTGTAAGACTGAGTAAAACTTTTTCTTCTGGCGGGGAGAATTGTGACTTTTGGGACGGCATTTGCACTGCCAGCCAGGTTCTCTGAATGATGCCGCAGAGCTGAGCCGTGTACAAGCCACAGAAGTGACAGCTCAGTGCCCTAAGCCACTTTAAGAAAGTCCGGCAGTTTCCTAAATGTTAAGCACACACCCAGCACATGAGGCAACCCTTCCATTATACAAGCGAAATTTCAGCTTCTGTCTATGAGAAAACTTGCAGGTAAAAGTTCATAGCTATTTTATTTGTGATATCCCCAAACAGGAAATAACCCACAATGCCCATCAACAGGTAAGCGGGTGAACAGACAGTCGTGCTATGGAAACGACCAAGTAATAAAATGAATCAACAGCTGGTATCCAAGCTGATGAGGATACCTTGTGCTGAGTGAAAGACAGACGAAGAGGGTGCCCGGCGTGATCCCACTGCATAAAATCCCAAAGAATGTGAACTGATGCACAGTAAAGTAGATCGGTGATTGCCTGGAGAAGAGGGACAGGGGTAAGGGCGACATTCCATGAAGAAGCACAAGAAAACCCATGGGGACATGGGTGGGCTCATGTTCTTGCTTGCGGTGATCATTTTGCAGACGTATCTATGTGTCACAGCTTATTAAATTGTGTACTTTCATTGTGTGCAGTTTACTGCATCAATTATACATCAGTCAGGCAGCAAGAGAAGGATTCTAACAGACCGGAGCCTGGAGTCAGACAGACTTTGTGCCTGTCTTGGCTTGAATGCTGGCCTACCACCACGCAGGGGAAGCTCCTCTCTCTTCCGCAGCTTTTCTCGCCGCCACTCTTCCTGGTGGTGCTAGCTTAGTGTGGACGAGGCCTGCACGCTCATGTCCAAGGCTTCCTCATCACGTGGCCACCCTGTCCTGCTCGGGAGGAGCTGCTGCCCCCGGAATCTACCATTAGGACCAGCTGCTAAATTTGAAGGGCACATTGCAAGACAAAAATGGAGCCGTGGCTGAGTCTTTGAGAGCTGCCAACAGAAATATAGTTCTCACGGTTGTGGAAGTTAACAAGTCCAACATCGAGGTGTGTCTTAGTCTGTGCGGCTACAGCAGAGTATGAAGAACAGAAATGTGTTGGGTCACAGTCCTGGAGCTCTGGAAATTCAACACCAAGGAGACAGCAGCTGGTGAGGGCTTCTTGTCACATCGTCCCATGCCCGGAAGTGGAAGGGCCGGAGACTGAAGGGTGTGGGCCCGATCCCACCCAGGAAGGCTCCACCCTCGCAGTCCAGTGAAGGCAACTAGATTTCATGATTTCGAGAGAACAAGACACCAGCGGGTCCCGTGTCTGGTGAGGGTGCTCTTCCTGGCTCCCAGGCAGCCACCTCTTCACTCTAGCCTCACATGTGGGCAGGGCTGAGGGGGCCTCCTAGGCCTCTGCTATGCAAGTGTGGTCTCATTCTGGGGGACTGCACCCCATGACCCAGTCAACTCCCAATGGCCTCACTTCCCAATACCTCACCTTGCGGGGATAGGATCTCAACGTATGAAATCTGGGGAGATGCAAACATCGAGGCCATAGCTGAGACCTTTGCCAGAAAATATCAAAGAACTCCAAGATGACTCCAGCATCACACCAAGCCCAGAGCCCTTTGAAGCGTGTGGTCACGTGCAGCCCCACAGGCCATGTGCCCATGGTACCAGCCCTGCTGCGGTTACAGTTGTGCCAGGAAGTACCAAAAGACTCTGAAGTGGACCTTTTGGGTTCTCCATGTGGTCCTTCCTGGTCCCTACCTTCTCCTGATGACTGCGGTCAACTGCCCTGTAAAACAGTGACTCCTTTCCTTCCCCTTCTGGAGCCCAAAGCTCCCAGCTGAGAGCCATAGGTTATCATTCAGAGGCTCTCTGCCTGTCCCTCCAGTGAAAGGCCAACCCTCTGGGACCTGAATCTGGAACCCTAGATAGCCTAGAATTGGAGAGGTGAGGTACTCGCAGTTCCTCAGGACGTTACTGGGAACAGAGTTGATGTGACCACACAGGACATATCCCAGGTTCCATACCTTCTTCCTGTGGTGGATGGAGTGACACACAATGTTGACTGACCAATGTACAGGCTGTTCCAGGGCTCTGTTGGGCCGTCAGCATCTCCACCGTGTGTGAAGTGAGTCAGTGTCCTGCTGCATCTCATCTGTGGTAAAGGAGGAGCCTGGGCCTGAGGGATCTCAGGCCGGTGGACCAAAGCTTGTGCATCATTGTGGATGCAAGGCCTTGCAACTGGAGAGGCGAATACCAAGAACATATGTCCATTCCTATGAGAAGAAAGCGGGCTCCTTCACATGGAGGACGCTGATGTGCCCACCCACCTGGAGCAGCTGGCACTGGACTTGCTCTGGTCTCCATGCTACAGCCTCGGGGAGGGCAGTCACACATCAGCCTTGGTGGCTGGGAGCCCTTGCCATGGGACCCATGCATGGCCTCCAACTCTGCCACGTGGCCGCCCCGACTGTGGCCAATACTGTGGGAGGCAGCGTGATCACCGCAGAGGTTGGCTGACTTTGGCAGGTCATTCATCTCGTCTGCGTGGCTGTTTAGAGTCTGTTCTGTGTTGGGTGATTTCTGGTAGCATTGGTCTGTGACACAACCTCAGTCCTTCACACTCCCCGTTTGTCCAGCCGTATTCCCCAAGGCCAAGCCTCCCCATCCCAGTCTGCCAGGCAAGCTGTGACTGTCCATGGTCCACCCATTTCATAACCTGTGCCTTTCTTCCCACACCAAGTGGGCGAGCACGCATTCCACCAGTTTATGCCCTGCCATTGTCCAGCACCCCAGGGGTGAGGGGTTCCACTAAGCGTGTGGTGGTGACAGCTGTACCCGAGAGCTGATATTACCCAGGGGAGGTGCTGCAGAGACTCCAGGAGGACGTGGGCAGGGGGAGCTCTGCAAGGCTGGGCATCTTCAGAAGCTGAGGTGGGCTTTGTTTGCTTTGATAGATACGAAGATAAAGAGCTTGAATGCAAATGTCTTCCCTGCTCGGGCCTGGGCGGCCCCGTGGGGTCTGAGTGCAGGCTGCATGGCGAACCCCGGCATTCATTCGCTGCTTTCTGCCTCCTTCCCCGGCTCCAGCTTCCTGGGCCCTTTCCTGGTTCTCTGCATGTGTCACGCCTGCTCCTGACACGTCTTCACCTGCTGGCCTCTCTTGGATGCTCGTCTCGTATTCCGTGTTTCAGCTGAGCTCGCATCCCCTCCATGTGGCCTAGCCAACCACCCCTGCCTCTCAGTCTCCTGTGAGATTCCTCACAGTCTCAGATCTTCTGCCCTCTGCTGCTGCCATCCGTGTCCCCGCTTCTGGGTTCCTAAGGGTTCGGGGACCCGAGCGCCCCACCAATCCTCCATACATAAGAAGCACGAGGACAATGAACCTTTGTGGCTTGAAACAATAAGTTCTTGGGGTTGTTTGTTACTTCACAGTAACTTAGCAGAGTCTGACAGTTACATGACTATATCCCCTAGTATCCCAGGGCAATCAGGCACATAGATAAGAATTAAATTCAATGGTTATACATGATGAATTAAATGGGGGAAAGAAGGAAAGAAGGGTGAGAGGAGGGAAGGAAAAAAGTCAGGATGATGCCAACAAGAGTCATAATGGGTCATTTTTACTAAGATGGCAGCCAAAAGTCATGAGCATTCCTCCATCTACAAAAACACTTTTCAGCACTCCCAAAAGATGCATGACCATGACAGAGGGCAGGCACATATGGGTTTGTAACAGGGTACAGCGTCCTGGGGAAGCCCCTTCTTCTCAGGTAGCTATCAGGTAGACCCCTAAGTGTGGTGTCACCCATCACACCAGGTGCCGTGGTCTCTGGCAAGGGACAGACTGTAAGGCTGCTCTTCCAGAAGGCCCTTTTGCGTCTAGGTCCTTGACCCAACTTTGCTGTGTTTAATAAAAACCCACTTGCCTGCTAGCCCTGTGTGGACCACACTCAGGTTCTCATTGGAATGTGGCTCGCAGCTCTGGGATCTTCCCTAGCCCCAAAGACCCTCCGTGATGATCGACGCCAGGGCTCGGCATCATCCTGGCTGTGTGGCTGCACAGAATAAAGAATGAGAGCAATGAAAAACAGACGCCCAAACAACCATCAGCAGCTCTCTCTGTCTCTGGGCTCCCAAAGCCACCCAGGGCTGTTTCCCAGAGCTCAGCAAGGCTCTGGCTGGTGACGTAGTAGCGTGAAGGGCCGCGAATTGTTGGCATTCTTTTGTTCTGAGGAGAATAAACTAGCTTCAGTCAAAATAAGATCCAGATTGCTTGGAAATGTCTTAAGTCTTGGGACTCGACAGTTAAAAACAACTTTTGGAGCGTCTGAATGAGAACTTTTCCCAAGGATGGCTTTGGTGAGGGAGGAGACGCTGCCAGACAAGGCATCATTAACTAAATACCACGGAGAATGGCGCTCTGTTTTATTGCCATGTGTGTTAGACTTATGGAGAACAAGGAATTGGAAAGGCCGGAACCCAGCCGTGTTCAGAGAATGGAAAGCAAAATGCCCCAGCTGCTCTGCTTGGGGAAGGATAATTCATAAACAGAGAAACAGGCAGCACATTTTTGGCTCTGAGTCAGAAGGAGTTGGACACCGCCACCCTGGCTGAACTCCTGTAGCCACCAAGCACCTCTCCCCAACTTCTTCCTTGGCTGTGCCTGCAGCCACGGCTCACTGCAGCCCTGGAAGAAGTCCTGTGGTGCACAGGAGGCTGCCTGTCACCTCCCCTGGTCCTTGCACTGGTTTCTCTCCCATAAGGGCCTTGTCCAGTGACACACAACCTGGGACTCTCCCAGAGTGGCTGCCATGACTCCTTAATTTGGGTTCAAAAGAGAAAAAAGGAAGAGAGAATAAAAGAAAAAGAAAGAAAGAAAGAAAGAAACAAAGAAAGGAAGAAAGAAAGAGGCAATAACGAGCTGTCTCCTGTTTAAACCCCAATTAGAGACTCTGTTCACATCTGAAACAATTCATCTGATGACATTTGCCTGATGTCCTGCAAAATGGAAGGGGCAGGGCTTGACAACAAGGGAGCGTCCTCCTTCCTCCACTTCCTGCGGCTCCTGCTCCTGCAGGGTCCATGGCTGCTTTCCAGCTGGGCCACAAGCCTCTGCTGTCCTGAACTCCACCCCACGTGTTTGCATCTGCATCTGGAGGCCCCGTGGCTGCTGGCTGGTGGCAAAGGAGAGGAAGGTGAGCTTTCTCAGGCAGTTGAGGTGTTGGCTGTGCAGACAGAGGCTGGACAGGGCTCCAGCAGCCCATGGGGAAGGAATTTCAAGGTCTCTGTGCAGCTTTCAGGGAAAAGCTTGGTCTATGCCAAGTTTCTTACTGAAAGAATTCTTCCTGTAGGAATGAACTGTCTTATTCAGGCTGAGAAGCATCCTGAGCTAACATATACGGGGCCAACCCTACCCACGTTGGTTTGTGAGTCTATCTCCTGTTCTGTTGCTGTTGGGCTATGAAACACACTCTTCATGGTTCACCCTCCTCAATTATTTTAATATTGTTCCAGGCACAAATGCTAAGAGCATTGGACAGATTGTCCTTCAGAGGACACAACAATAAGAGACAGATGGTGACAGGCCCTGAGGTCGGTGTAGTCACAGGCTCAGAAAGGAGATGTGTCCAGTCCTGCTTGAACAGAATGAAGAAGGTGCTACAGTTGACTTTCCTGCCTCTCAAACCCTCTGCCATCCCAACCTAGTGCCATTCTACAACACCCAGTGCCCCAGTGCCAATGCACGGGAGTGCCCAAGCTGGAGCCAACCAGCCCTCCCTAAATTCTTAACCCACAGGGACTCTGAGGTATAAGAAAATGACTGCTGTAGTTTGAAGCCACTGTTTTTGTTGTTGTTGTTGTTGTTGTCGTTGTTACACAGCAGTGGAACAATCAAATACAAAGGCAGATCCATCAGGTCTTGTAAGAAGCTCATTACCACATCATAGTCTCCCAGGTTTTGCACTATTTCATTTTTTACACACTCCTTGAGCACCTAGTGTATGTTGGTGCTGGGAGGAATAGGTGACTAATACAGTTTCTGACTTTGGGGTGTTTGTAATCACAAAAAAGAGCAGACAACACACAGTCTGTTGGCAGAAAGGTGCACCTAGGGTGAGGATGGCTCAGGCATGGAACAGGAAGTAAAAGCCAAGGAGGCTGAGAAGGACACAAGGTCATCTCCAAAGTGCAATCCAGAGTCACAAGTGGGGCCTCCTCTCTTCCGGAGTAGATCTGACCAATCTTCCAGAGACTTCCCAAGAAGACGGTGTTTGTTAAACAGTAGTCTCTGAAAGGTGCCGTAGGAATCTGGACACAAAATACACACCCGCTGTATGTGGTTTGACCTGTCAGAAGGAAAACTTTGGAAATGACCAAGGGTTAGCTTTCAAAAACAGTAAGCGAGTCTGTCACAGTCCTGGCTGAGGGATTTATGAGGTTTCTATTTCCATGGTTTGTCTTTTCCATGGAACCAAGTTTATGGGGGAGGGAGGCGGAGTGGTGCATGGAATGAAAACATGCATTTTCAAAAGTAAACAGAGCTTAGGTGAAAGGCAATCGAATAAACTCTGTGAAGGCTAGAGCTGAGGACCAAGATGGAAAAAATGGTGAACTCCAGACAGAGGAGAAACACGTTACAGAGCAGCCAAGAGGGCAGCAGGGTGTGGAGCCTGAGGTAGAAGAACTCAGCCTCAGACAGACTCCTGCTTGGGCTAACATGGTCTCTTTTTTGTTTAGCTGAGTTTTGAGTTTGTTTCTGTCTCTGGCAAACAGAGGAGTCCTGATAATTCTCCAGGTTTATTAATACCTCCTCACTCGGGTCTTTCCAAAAAGCTGAAACTCACAAAGATTAAGTAATTCCCACACGATCGGTAGATGGCCGGAGCATTTGATAGTCCAACTCCAAAGCCAGTGTTCCTTCCAGAAACCGAGGGACAACTTCGTACCTACAGCCCCTGTCTCCCCATGTTTTGGACAGTCCAACTCTTTCCTCACTCCCTGCTAGGGAAAGGTGACTGACACACTGGACTCCCACAGACCCTACCCGTGGGCAGCTGCATCGATGTGGAAGATGCTGTTCTCTCTTCTGTACTCCTACATCTTCAGCTCCGAAATGAGAGAGACTGGAGTTACTTCCCAGTGCCATTGAAGGCCAAGCAAGGAAGGTGATGTGATTGCACAGTGGGCAGCTGAGGTCAGCTGTGAGGCAAGCTCTTGCAGCCAAAGTAGAATTGGAGATGAAGTCTCTCTGGCTGCAAAACCCATGCCCTCTGTGAAGTTAATCTTGATTATCATCTCTTCTGGCTTGAGAGACTCCTGGGAGGTTAGTAAAGCACATTTCAGAGTGAGCGGGGTCCTGGGGCTGTGCTTTTGGGGTCTATGTCTGGTCCTTGGCCCCTTCCTCTTGCTGTCTCTTCTCCTAAGTCCACTTCCTGACAGCCATGAGGCGAGCAGCTTTCCTCCTCTGGGCCCTTCTGCTACAGCATCAGCTGACCATGGACTGAAATCTCAGAAATTTTGAGCCCAAACAAATGCTTCCTCTTTTAAGTTTTATCTGCCGGGTGTTTTGTCCCAGCACCGTAAAGCTAACTCATACACAATTCTGGAGTTTCTGCTGCAATCACTGTTGTGACTGATGATGACACTGTATAATTAGCCGATGCTTTCTCAGGGCTCACCATGTGCCACGCACTGCTCTAACACTTGCATTTGTTAAACAGTTTGAGCTTTGTGATCCTATGCTGTACTTTGGTGGCAAATGTAAAAGAAATTTAAAATGTCTTCAGAGCACGTGATCTCTTACCCCCTCCCCTGGCCTGTCCCTTTTGGCATCCCACTGGGACTTGCACGTCTGGGTAAGAAGTGGGGCTCTGGGGTGTTGGGATCCTCAGATAAAGATTTCTGATTTGCTTTTTTGCACCTCTCCTGGTTCAGTTGCTTCTATTCACACCCTCCCCATCTCCTTGAGTTCCTGGCCGGGTGCCTGTTCCATTCCAGTCCCATTTCCTTACCTCCCTTCCCGCCTCCTCCTGGCCAAGACCCATCTGTCTCTTTGACAGCTGGACACCTGCTGCCAAGAGAAATAACACCCATGTGTGCAGGGCGTTCCTGGAGGGAACGGGGTGGGCAGGACAGGGAAGGGCTTCCTGCCACAGCTGGGTGGGCAGTGGAAGAGGAACGGGAGCCTCCTTGGGCACAGAGGCTCTGCCCAGGGCAGGGGAGGGGCCCAGGGACAGCTGAGAAGTCAGGAGGAAGAGGGAGAGAGGAGGCTGAGTCCTGGGGCAAGCCTAGTAAACTTGCATTTACACAGCATTTTACCCCTCATTACTATACTGGGGGTGTCGCCAAGCCACCCATTACAGTGGACCCTCCAGTTACGACTGGCCTGACATACGAACAACTTGGGTCATGACCAGAATGTGAAACTTACAAAGCCTTGAGTTACAACTCGAATGCTTGCTGCTTGCACTTCTAGTTGGTCTCAGATACAGATCTAACCCTAAAGAGACCGGGTCGAACATGACAGCGTCCTCTCCTGTGTGGGCCTCACTGAGAGACCCGGGGCCAGTGTCTCTCTAAGGACGCTGAGAGCCACTGTGTGCAGGAGAGAGCCTGAAGGCTGTGCAGAGGAGCCTGGGCCTTCGTTGACCAACTTGGGTTACAACCAGCCCTTTGGAACAAATGAAGTTCATAAGTCAAGGGTCCACTGTGTACTGTGTACAGAAAAGCAAGCAGAGGCTAAATTATGAGTGGGCAAATGAAAGCTTATGGGGCAGCAGTCACAGGCCAGGAAGGACCCAGATGTTTCTGTCTGTCCACTGAGGCGCACCTCCTCAGCCAGGTGCGGGAGAGGTAGAAATCATGGCTCCTTCACAGCCCAGCAAACAGGCTCCGGTTTGCACTCACACTGGAGAAATACTGAGACAGCAGTTCCTGGTGCCAAGCAGAGGCAAATACTTCCGCTGGGCAGGGCTGTCCCGAGGGCTCTGCAAATTCCTTTCCTTCTGCCTCACGACCAGGAGAGAGGCTCGCTGCTTGCTACACCATCCCCTTGGACACACAGAGAAACTGAGTCTCAGCGGATCGAGGACACAAGGTACGTGGGGAGCGGGGCTTGGAAGAAGGAGGCAGTGCGGCTGTGGGGTGAGGGATCAGCTACTCCGCTTTGCAGCAGTGAGTAAAGAAACCTGAACATGAGCCACAGACTCCAAATGAGTCCTTTCCACCAAGCCCGGGTGCGTCTAGGCTTTGGCAGAGGGAGAACGTGCATGCATTCGGCCACCAGAGCCAAGGGGGTGGACCAGGTAACAGGCACTGTGCTGCGCTGAACCGGAGTCCCTGTCCCTAAGTGACAGGGGCGGCAGGACCCCACATCCGGACCCTAGCAAAGGCGGAGGAGGCCTCACTCTCACTCCAGGGCTGTCTGTGCACGCAGAAATAGTTGAAATGCTGGGAGCGACGCTCAGTTTTGCCTCTTGATGAGCCGCAGGGCTGTCTAGGGTGCAACACAGGGCTGATGTGTTTGGGGTCGATTTTAGGGCCACACGAGACCAGGCTGCACCCTGTAGCCGGGCGCGTGGTTAAATGAGACCTAAATGATAAGGCCAAGGTAAGAGCGTCAGCTCCCGCCCTAAATTAAGCAGCAGTCTGTGGAGGTCCAGGTGTGATGCTTCACCTGGACAGCAGAGAGACCCGCGTCCTCAGAGGGGACCGCTGGGAAGACTGGATGGGCGGGTTCCAGGGTCCACAGCACAGTGGCTCTCGGAGACCCCCGGCCGAGCAGCTTCTCCCACCTGCCTCTCCTGCTCTCTGTTCTTTGAGGTTTTCCACGCAGTTACTCCTGGGAACTTCACTGGAGTCGGGGGAGAGAGAGCTTTGTGTGTCGGGGCAGCGCCTCCCGGCCTGGTGCGTGTGTGTAACCAGGTAAGACCCCTTCATTCCGGCTCTGCACTCAGGCCGACCTCAGCTTCAGACTCCGGGCTGGCTGCTCTTTCCGATTTTCCATCATTTCCTTGTCCTTGAGACGGGGAGAATATTTTTCACCTGTGTGCACCATTGGGCGATGGCGGGAAAGAGCCCAGGACTCGGCTGACGGATGATTATCGGCTGTAGAGATGATGAAGAGATTGATAACCGTTGTTCTCGATCGCAAGGACCCAATATTATGTTTCTTTCTAAAATAGGTTATAGTTGGTGGAAAAGTCTCACTTTCTTTTGAGAAGAAAATCTTATACTAAATCATTTTATATCGCAGATGCTGAGTGACTTTAAGGGAAAGGAGGAAAGAGGGGAGGAAGGACGGTTCATCCCGAGCTGCGGTGTAGTCCGGGCGCATCTTGCCTCCCTCCC
Organism: Fukomys damarensis; assembly: GCF_012274545.1. Taxonomy (NCBI): domain Eukaryota; kingdom Metazoa; phylum Chordata; class Mammalia; order Rodentia; family Bathyergidae; genus Fukomys; species Fukomys damarensis. Next base: position 64,027,852 of record NW_022900927.1, read on the forward strand.
CTGTACCCGATCTGCTGTCCTTTCTCTGCCCACCTCCGGCGCAGCCCGTTTCTACTTTCTGCCCGGCACTTGTTTTGTGTGAAGTCGCCCGCTCACATAGTTCCGATGCAGTCAGTTTAAACTGTAACTTAATAACAACTGTATAAATATAGCAACTGATATTTACAGGGAAGGAGGCAGGGGGGGGTTAAGGCAGGAAAGATAACCATAGGGTGTGTTTGCTTTCTCCCCACAGCTTTCAGAGCTGGCTTTCGCAGAGCCAGCTTCTGAAGGGTTTTCACTTCGGTGATTCATCGCAGACCCCCCGCCCGGCCGGGCCCTCCCACGACCCCACATTCCAGGCAGAGCCGTGGGGGCAGGAGCGCTTAAGTGCTCCGAGCTGAGGTTTCAGCCAGTGGAATCTGGTGCCTCCTTTTCTTCTACCCTGAAACCCTACACTCACATTGCTTCCCCGAGATGAACATGATGCTTAGTGGTATAATCCCTAAGCCATCTCGCTGCCTTTTTCTGCCTTCTTTTGTCTCTCCAACCTGTACAAAGGAATCAACACATTTCTGGCCAAGGTGGCTGAACAGATAGCCAGCCAAGATTTGGTCTGGCTCTTCTCTCATCCCTTGCCTGTGTTACTCTCTAATTGGATTCATTCTAATCTAATTAATTGGAATTCACTGTGTGTTACTGGCCTGTGCCCCATGGGGTCTATTTTTGTGAGCTCACACTGAGTTATTCAACATTTTCTGTAGGTTCTTCTGTGGAGAAGATCTGAGTTTTGGTAAAGTCCGTATTATCAATTTTTTCTTTGTGGGTCATGCTCTAAAAGTCCTATCTAAGAAGTCTTCCCCTAGCCCTGAGTCATGGAGGATTTTTTTCTGTTTTCTTCTAAATAGTTTTATTGTTTTGCATTTAAATATAAATCTATTTTGAGTTGATTTTTATACAAGACGTTAAGCTTAAGTCACCCTCCATCTTTTATAGATAAAATTTTTGTATGGGTGTAGAATTGCTCCAACCATTTGCTGAAAAATCTATCCTTCCTCTACTGAAGTGCAATTTTTCAAAAATCAGTTGGTCGGTTACATGTTTAGAGCAGTGTGCCTTCGTGGTGGGACAAATTTTGTAACAACCTGATGGCCCTCTCTGTTCCGGAAATGTCCTTTACCCCACTCTCTGATAGTGACATAGCTATTCTTGCTTCCTTTTAATTGATGTTTGCCTTCTATCTGTCCCTCTTTTTTTATCCCAACTAAATTATTATATCGGAAGTAAGACCCTTGTAGACAGTAACTGGTACATTTAGACCATTTGCACTCAATGTATTATGAATACATTGATGCAACTTTTATTTTTTGATTCTATTTGTTTTCTCTTTCTCCTGTTTTTCTGTAGTTACTTTTATTATTTTATTTTATTGTGTTTTCTGAGGAGATATCTTTGTATACTTTTTGAGTAGGCGCTTTAGCACTATTTCACACACACATATGTATGTGTGCATATACAGATAATTTACGTGTGCACACACATGCGCACACACACACACACACACACACACGCACACCTATGGGGGCAGGGTTCCATATGGGAGACTGAATCCAGGGCCTTCACACTGCTGAGCCACATTTTCTCTTTTTGTTGAGACAGGGTCTCCATTGCTAAAATGCTCATGCTGGGCTCACATCTGGCGATCCTCCTACCTCAGCCTCCTAGAATGCTAGGACTGCAGACATGTATCACCCTAGCCTGTTGAGAGAGAAGGAGTTTCTACATCCCCTCAACTTCCCCTACTTACAATACATTGTCATAAATATTTCCTGTACTTCAGAACCACATCTGACAAATACAATTTTTGCTTGAAATGACAAACACAACTTGGAAAAGTCAAGAGAAAATGCATTTACCCCTGTTTCCTCTTTCCTTGTTCTTTAGTCCTCAGTGTTCCTGGATTTCTTCTCCTATAATTTCCTTTCTCTTTAGAGAACTTTACCCATTCCTTTGGGTAATTTTGTTGGTGAGAAATTTGTATTTTCCTCTCTCTCAGAGCATGCCTTTCTCACAGTTAAACCTGGTGCCAAACAGTGCAAACTCACGAAAGTGCGGGCGGAGAGTCCACTGCCTAGGGTGGAACGCCTGTCACCAGCAATGGTGCAGTGGGCCAGAGCGGAGGCCGAGCACAGGGAGCGCTGGTTCTCACTGACGCTGCACCCGCCAGCACTTCTCAAAGCCTCAACTGCATAAGAAGTACCTTGTGGGTGTTTTCAGAAGTGGGCACTCTTGGGTCCTCTTCCAATTATAAGTAAAATGTCAGGAAATGAATCACAGCTCTGCACTTTTATAAAGTTCTTGCAAGATTCTTGATGATTCCAAATCTCGAGAGCTAATTTAAATTTTGATGTTCATTCCAGATGTCCTGCTGTATTCTGTACCACTCACCTAGAGACAAGGCAAAGCGAGCTGATCTCCAAACACTGCATCCAGACTTACTGCAGAAGCCCAATTGCCTCTCTCTTAGAGCAGCTAGGAATGTCTTACACTGTCTCGTTACATGTTTCCCGATCCTTAACGTGAACATCACCAGCAGAACAGTTCCACGTCATTTGGAGAAATTTGATAGTGAAATATGTCATGTCACTAAATAAGCCAAAGACTTTTTCTCCATGCTGCTGACAGGAGCTATGACAACAATACCATAGAATTCTCATAGCCCCATTCCCTTACATCCATGGTCTGGTTATGGTAATGCTAGGTGCTGTAGTAAAACAAAAATCAAAAAAACAAAAAACCACCCAAATCTCAGTTCCCCCAGAGACCAGAGTTGCACTCACGCCTACTGGTGGGGACCCAAGTCCTTTCTGTCCTGTGGCCCTGCTGTCTTTGGCACACAGCAACCGAGGTGTTCTAGGTGCCACCTCCATCCCAGCTGGGGAGAAGAGTGCTAGCACAGAGTGCGGAAGAGTCTCACGGGCCTGGTCTGGGACAGGCAATGCAGCTCCTAATCTCAGAGCTTTTGAGGAAATCACTCATTTGTGGTCGCAGGTGGAGAAAGGACTGATGGTTTTCTGGAAAACAGGACAAAAAGTTTAAACACAAATATGGCTGTGTGAAGCGGACAGAGGCACCAGAGGAAGAGGCTCCTAATGGTAAAATGTGGGATGAGATGCCTGCAAAGGGTCACTAGAAATCCTTGTGGGGAGGAAGAGACTGGTCTGAGAGGATGGATGCTTATGCAGTATTGTCTAAGTAAGGCAAGTGGATAAAGTTCAAAGAAACGGTAACTGTAAACAATGATCTCCCCACCCACCCCTCCCCACACATCTGTTTGAAGCCATCAGGGTTACCATTTCAGTGAGGGTGCGGCATCCAGGATCAGGAAGGGGAGAAAGGGAAGCACAGAACCCCGAGACTTCCTACTCAGGGCTGATTTTCTGCTCAAGGACCTAGTGAACTCAGTAGTGGCCAGCACCATATGTAGCCCTGAGCTTGAAGAAGCTGGTCAGTACTGTAGGCCAACTCACAGAGCTGGGGAAACAAAACCAGGGACCCAGAGCCAACTAAAAAGAGAGTCACAGAAAAGACCAGGACGTTTCAGTTTAGGGTCTCTGAAAGACTACATGGTAGGAGCAAAGCCCAGTGGGAAATAGATCAACCATGCAGGCCTTCATACGTGGCTTTGAATTAGCTCAGTTCAAAATTTGAGGCAGGTGATACACCAAAGCCCTAACTTCCTGTGAGAAGGAAAAGCAGATTCTCCACCTAAGCCTCAAGTCATAGCAAAACATTTCATGCACAACGTCTGGCATACATTAAATAGTCATTAGATACACAAAGAAACAAATGAATCTAATGAAAAAGTAAAGAGAGAAATAAAAACAGATCCTGCAAGGAAGTGCACATAAGATCCTGTTATCCAATGTGCCTTTAAAATAACAGTACTTAATAAGCTCAAGAAAATAAAGAAGGAAGACAATCTCAGGACATGAATGATATTTATACAAAAAGTAGTAATTTCATATCATAACTGCAATAAGGTGAAATGAAAAAATTCAGTTTGGGTTTAGGAATACATTATATTCAGCTAAAGAGAGAATTAAAAAACTGAAATTCAACAGGAGAGAATAACCAGGTTAAACAGTGCAGTAATTCAGAGTGCAAAATATAGAACGAAGCTTAAGAGATATGAGGCAAAGTAAAGAGGCTCATTGTATCTGTAATAGATCCTTAGAAGGGAAGCTGATTTTTTAAATTTTTTTTTTCCAGGTACAGGGGATTGAACTCGGGTCCTTGGGCTTGCAAGGCAGGCCACTGAATTGCTGAGCTAAATCCCCGGCCCTTGGAAGACAGTTTTTAAAAAAATTAATAAAGATAAATGTCTTTTTTCTACCAGAAGAAAAGAAAAAGACAAATGGAAAGAAATTATACCAAAGTTCAAGATGTATAAATAGAAAGAATTTCACATCTGAGAAAAATATATTAAGCCATTGGAAATAAAGACAAAAGATAAAATCTTAACATCAGGGAGAAAAAACATCTGACAGGTTACCTTCAAAGGAGCTTTGAATCTGAATTCTTTGTTTTGATTCAATGTCTCCACAGATAGTAGTTCAGGCTGTCCTTGAACTCGCTATATGGCCCACACTGGACTCTATCTAACTTGTGATCCTCCTGCCTCGGCCTCCCCATGAACACTCCTAGCTTTTTAAAGATACCACCCCATGTACCACCACTCCTAGCTTTTTAATGTAAATGACACAGATAAAATACCTGGATTCTCATCTTTAGAAAAAGAACAATCAAAAGCTAGAGTTGGAGGCACATGCCTGTAGTCCCAAATACCAGGACCGCAGGTAGATAGAATGAAAATTTGAGGCCAGTCTGGATAATTTAGAGAGATGTTATCTCAAAATAAAAAATAAAATAAAAAAGACAGTGATATAATTCAGTAGTGGGCCAGGAATTTAACTCTGGTTCTGCCACCTGCCTCGAAAGCACAAGGTCCTGGGTTTGATCCTCAGTACCAAAAAAATGAAAATAAAAAGGACACAGATACAATTCAGTAGTAGAGTGCTTGCCTAGCACGAGCAAGCCCCTGCTCTGGGTTCAATCCTCAGTACATAAACAACAACAACAAAAGAAAGAATGAAATTGCCTTAAATAGCTGCACTAGAAGAAACACTAAAGCATTCTTAAGGAGGAAAAAAGATGAAATGTGTAGACTCAGGCTTGGATGAAGAGCTTTGGAAATAGCAACTATGTAGCAATGTAGGAAGAATTAAGTAAATGATTGTAAAAACGATGTTTTAAAATGGAGCAAAAACACAATGACAATAAGAACACAAAGTAAGTGTTTCTATGAAATTGGTGTTACTAGGCTTGCACAGCGTCTCGGATGTAATCAAAGCACCAATTTGCATTTGACTTGGATGGGTTAACAATGCGCCTGAGAATTCCTGGATGACGGCCATAGAAGAGTGAAGGAATGGGTTGGTTAAACAATGAAGGAAATGCAATAATGGACACATCCGTGCAAAAGAAGACAAGAAGAGAGAGAATATTTTCATGCGGAACATACACAGAGCGCTGCAACTGAAATGCAGACAGTCAGACTGTTTACAAGAATCCCGAGGGCTTAGATGTGAAAGGCGGAGAGACGTACTGTGAGTCGGTTGCAGATGCTGATCTGCAGCAGACTCTGGGGCAAAAGCACCACTGGAGATATGGAGAGATATTTTGTAACAGTGAAAATTGCATTCCACCTGAAATAGGTAAGAATTCTAGCTTTGGGCACATCTAACAGCAGAGCATCAGGTGAGAAACAAGCAGGCGACGTGAAAAGGCAGCAGTGTGTAGGGCAGTTAGCACGACCGACAAGCTTTTCACACGTAGAGCACTGCACCTCCAAGCCAAAATCTCGCTTTCTTTCCCAGTGATTTGTGATAGTCACTATTTGCTAAGCTATAAAACACGACCCAACAGATTTGAAGGAATTCAAATCGCGCAGAGAATGTTTTCTAATTATACGTAGTAGAATGAAGCCAGAAGTTTAAAAAGATACCCAGAAGCGCCCTACTCATACTTCTAAATGATCCGTGCAACAGATAAAAGAGTCACACTGGAAATTAGAGAGCTTGGGATGGGAGCCGCCTCCTCTCCCTGCCCGCCCTGACTGGCCGCTGTCTCCTCCACTGGCCTGCAAAGCTGCAAACGCGGGGAAGAATGCGAAGGACGGGCCAGCTTGCACTTGCTCCGGCAAGGAGACCCACGTGAAAGGCTTCTCCCGGCATCCGTAGGGTCACAGACAGCCCAGGAGCTGCAGCGGGGACCCAAGGTCCTGGGGCCCAGCGAAGAGACGCTTTCGGGACTCCTGTCGAGAGGGGGCGCTCTTTCTCACTCTGAAAAAAGCAGGGTCTGCTGAAGCACGGAAGAAAGTTACGGCCTTTTATAAATTATAACTGAAAAACGGCCAGAAAATGAGGTTCAAATATCTCTCAAAAGGGTTAGCAAAAGAATAGCTGATAACCCTTCCCCCCAAAAAAGCAGAAGAAAGGAAATCATAAAGATACGGGCAGAATTTCATGAAATGGAAAATAAACTTTCAAAAGAAAAAAATTAGCAAAACCAAAATGTATTCCCTTCAAGAGACTAACACAACTGATAACCCTTAGAAAAGAATAACTGAGAGGAAAGGAAACGCGAAGCACAAATAGGCAATTTAAACAGGGAAACCCATCCCAAAGAAGCCGTCATAGGTTTCATGAGCTTTGCTTTAGTGAATAAATGCGGCAGCAGAGGCAACAAGGACGCAGGCCTAGAAAAACACAAGGGGTCAGAAACATCTAAGTAATTCTATATTTATTAAATAACAGTAAATCCGTACAATTTAAATCTTTAAATGAAGAAAGCTCCAGGCCCAGATGGTTACACTGGAAAGTTCGTCCCAACATTTGAGAAAGAACTAATGCTAATCAATTAAATTTTCTGAGGACAGAGGCAGCAGCAGGACTTCTCAAATCACAGGCTAGAAAGCCTTCGTACCTGAAGAAGGTGTTACCGGAAAGGATCCAATTTCTGTGAGAAGGCACACGGCAACTTACACCAAATATACTTAAAAAATACCCATCATAACTCGCTTTTCCTCCTGGCAAGTCACAGTTGATTTAACATTAGAACCAGTATACTTCAGTACATCAGGTAACAGAAATCAGACAATCGTTCTGATAGATACAGAAAAACCTGTTAGTAAAATTCAACATTAAGTCAGACTACAGAAATTCATAGCGAACCACAAAGGCAACTCTCTTATTTAAAAAAGTTGAAATATTGAAAAATGGTGAAATATTGAAAAGATTTTTCCTGAAATTGGAGTTTAAAAATGCTAGAGATCATCACTGCACATCATCACTATGCGACAACGTGCAGCCCTGATTGGAGAGCTTACCATTTAATATAAGGCAGAAATAAGGAATAAATTGATTAAGAGTTGAAAAGAATGCAATTACCATTTTTCACACGTGGTTGTGTAGTTAGAAAATCCAAAATAATCTACAACTATCAGAATTAATAGCGAATTATGCAAAACTACAAAACATTATCAAGGAAAGTCCAACTAGAATTAAATGCAAAGGTGTAAGCAGGGCTTCTCCGCAAATGAAGCCACGTACTCAGTAGTCTTCATCGCTATCCAGGGGCTTTTATTGCACATTTTCAGGTCCCTGTCTGAGACTCCACAGAATGATATAGAATGCAAACCTCTCTCCTTAACAGCAGAGATGGTTTTGAAAGGGAAGAACAGTGTGGTCACATTCGAGGCTGAGCTTCAGTTACGGAACTGTGGTAATTATGACAACATGGTGTTCCGGGTCGAAGAAGACACAAATTAGCCAGTGGGACAAAGGGAAGCCCGGAGTGAGATCCGCATGCACGTGAATCTGTCACTTGTGACAGAGGGGAGCCCAGGGAGGTGGTACAGAGAGGAAGCTCTCAGGTCGACCGGACAATATGGCGCCTGTATCTCACCACACGGAAAAACAAAACCAACCATCCAAACAAAAAGATTCTAGGTGGGTTATGGATCTTTATATAAAAGAAAAAATAGAGCTCCTAAAAGATAACATATTTTATGATATGGGGCAGGAGAAGATCTCTGAAAAAAAGCATAAAACCACTAAACATAAACAGAACTGACTGATAAAGTTGGATATATTGATTAAAATTAGGAATTTATATTCATTTCAGGCAACCATTTAATTGTGAAAACACAAACCACAGAGGGAAAGATGTGTTACGCACATACAACCAACAAAGGATTCATGTCCAGGCTTTCAAATTAATTTTTTAAAAGATAAATCAATTTGAAAATGGGCAAAGTATTTAAGCAATTTATATCTAAATGAGCAGTAAGCACCCGGTCAGTGATAAGTTACACACCATGAAGGAAAGGCAAATCAAACTCACAGTCTGGCACTAACACACACTAGAACGATGATTTCAAATGATGGTGAGGACGGGAGCCAGGGAACTTTTATACCATGTTGGTGGGAGTATGTATTAGTCACGTTCCACCACGTCAACACAATGTCTGATACTCTCAACTTAAAGGAGGAGAACTTTATTTTGGCTTAAGGGTTCAGAGATTTTAGTCCGTGGGCGGCTGGCTCTAAGGCAGCAGGGGCCAGGTGAAGGGAAGCTTCTTACCTCACGGCAGTTAGGAAGCAGAGAGGCAGAAGCCAGAAGGGAGTCACACCCTCGGAAGACAAGTCCCCACTGGGCCAGTCCAGGAACGAGCACAGCCCCCCTGTGTCCAGGCACCTTCCAAATGCCCCACCTTTGAACATACAAGACTTTTGTGGGGGACACTCCAGGTCTAAGCCATAACAGATTATTAAGTGGTACAGCCACGAGGGGAAAATAAGCCTCGGTATGCCCATGACCCAGCAACTTCACTTCCAGGCATATGCCTAGATAAATGCTTTCAGATGTTTGCAGGATACACCCAGTGAAGAACTCTACCTAAAACCTTTAACCTGAACAGAGTCATGCTTTGAAGCCCAACTCCCAGTTTATAGTGAATGGAAGCAAAAGTGAAATCATGTACCATGAAGAAAACACTAAGATGAACCCAGATTTTGGGGTGCCACACAAAGCAGTCTGAACACTTCCGAAAGACACAGGGATGGAGGGAAAGACGGAGGGAAAAAGGTGAGCTGAAAAACATCACACCAGAGAAAATGTACAAACCAAGACTGGATCCTGACTGAAGAAAAAACGGCAGCAACAACCTGCAAAAGTCAGTCTTACAACAGTCAGGGAAGATGGAGGGCTAGATGCCAGACACTTACTTTTTCTCATGGAAAAGGACACAAGCATGTCCTGATGTGTTGACTCATTTAAAGGTGAATGTCACACTGTCTGCTGCTCGTTTTCAAATGCAAGGAAGCACTGATGATAGATAAATGGATGTAGAAGTAACCGCATTAATGTGAAGTAAGGTAAATATGCTAAAATGAAAGCAATTTGGGCCTAAGGCCCAATGACGCCTCTATGGCCCTTGTGCTGCTGCAGGCTGTTTGTATCTTTGTGAGCTCTAACAGGTTTGCCACCGCTGGTTTAGGCAGTGGATATGTTGGTGTTGATTGTGTTATTCTTTTTCCTTTTCCTTTTTTTTTGGTACCAGGGATCAAACTCGGGTTCTTGCACTCACAAGGCAGGCAGTGGCACCACTGAGCTAAATGCCCAGCCCAATTGTGTTGTCCTTTAAACATATTTATACTTTAAAACTTGAACAACACATTCTTGGGATCAATTTGAAAGGGAATTTTGCACCTAGGCTTCTTCAGAAGATGCAAAGAAGTTCAACTCTTCTTTGTGAAGGTAGAAACTAGAAATTCAAGGACACGTGTTTGGGATGTAGTTTCTGTTAGTAAGAACACCACAGTTCCAGGGACCAGGGATTTAGCTCAGTGGTTCTGCCACATGCCTTGAAAGTGCAAGGACCTGAGTTAGATCCCTGGTACACGCCCCCAAAGGAACACCACAGCTCCAACCAGATAGCCAGTTGAGGAAAATGCTCTCTGTGGTTCTTCATCAAAAGTCTGGTACATGAGTGCATATTATAAGCTTTAGGTTAAAGAATGCTTCATGTATGTGTACACTGCCATTTAATGATTCTTGGTTTCAGTAACATTTTTCTAATTCACCAACCAATGATTAGTGCCAAGTAAAGCCAGAAAAGAAAGCATCCTGGGTAGACTGTGTACAAGAAGAGTGCAGCTTCTGGCTAATAACTGCCCCACTGACTGAGTGTGGAAGAGCCAACTACAGCACTTAGAAGTGCTGCTGGGCTCTCCAAGAGGTAAGCGGACAGGCGAGGGCTGTCCTGGATCCCGGGGGAGCCCTGCCCATGTGACACGCAGTGAGGAACCACTCTCGGAAGCCAACGGACATGAGGGTTAACCCAGGAGGCCGTGGCCCTTGTGTAGTCACTTGGCCAGCGCACATCTGAGTTTACTCTTGTGCCTACCTCACAGGGGCCCAAGATACAGATGTGGTCTCCATGGCCACTGTATATGCGTCATGCCGCCAATGGGTTAATGTTTGTGGCGTTACAGCTGGGAACGCGAGGCAAAAGAGAGAGGAGCCCAGCCCTGCGATGGTTGTTGAAGACTCAGGAAAGGGGCTCTGCTTTTTCAGAGGAGATAATGGAGTATGTTCATCAAATCCGATTCTATAAACAGCCTTCCTCAAAGATGTCCAGGGCCACTGGCTTGGTATTGCCTCTTGGAATTGTCCAGCATACAGATGTCAAGCCAGGCTGCACAAGTGTTGCACCAGGAGCCCTGGGGACAGGGCCTAGAAGCCACATGCTAACAGGTTGGAATACTATTGGGTAATAAGACGATGCCTGCTCTGCTCACTGCTATGTTTTTCATGCCTACTAGAACACCTGGTGCACAGCGGCGCTCAGTAAAGAACCAGCCACTGAATGGACTGAGGGACAAATCAATATGCTGATTCTTCACTTTTATGAGTAGGGTGGAGTCAGAGATCTGAGTTTTGCCCTTGTTTATACACACCTGGACTGCACGTTGCTCTCTCCTCTCGGCACTACATTTTGGTCATCATGACCAGATTTTTCACAGGGTCTTTCTGAGACCAGAAAAAGGTGGACCCCAGGCCCTTTCTCTGCTGGCAACTCTCAGCCTACAAACTCAATTTATATATAGCAGCCGTTCTCAGGCCTGGCTGTATTTCAGAATGACCTGCAGCTTGGACTCCAACCTACATAAATTAAATCAGAATAACTGGAATCAAGGTCTAGGTATTGGTATTTTCCAAATGTTCCCCAAGTGATTCTGTTGTGTAGTGAAGTTGGGAACCATGGCAAATGGTAATACAGATACCTCTGAAAGTCCCAGCGTTGAGTGCAAAAGGTGGAAAGTGATTTATAGCACAATTCCATTTGAGGATATTAAAATTTAACACACAAAACAAAGTCCTGTATTTATCAGAAATACTAAAACTTCTAAGGACACAGGAGAAATCTCAGGGAGGATGAAGAAAGGAGTGGGGAGTAAGAGTAAGAATGGAGAATAAATGGGAAAATAGAAAATAAAATGAGCAAGGTCTTGCATAGACTTTACAGCCATAAACTAAGGAGTATGGCCTCCAAATATTAGATCACTATAGTCTGGATAGAACAGTTGTGTATACCAGACTCAGTGGAACTTATTTACACACCTTCCCTCTGCTAATCCTGGTAAAAACTATGAGATAGGGATTATTATTTAAAGTTCTTCAGAGAGTCTGGGAATATTAACAAGGGTTGTACAATTAGAAAGTGGTAGACTGGGTGGAAGTCCTGTCTGCTCGGTCAGAGTCAAGGCCCTCTTTTCTCCATCACTGCCTTCCTTAGGCTGGGCATTTACCTCAGTGGTTCTAGAGCCTGCCTTGTAAGCACAAGGACTGCTTGCTGCTTCTGCTGCTGCATGACTGGTTTTTAACATTCAAAAAAAAAAAAAAATTAAAAAGAGAAAAGAAACATCACTGCCTTCCTTGGTGTTCTGGAGAACCTACTGGAGAGAAGGCTGAGCCCTCTGTACCCCAGTCTGCCTGAATGGCTGCCCAGGGGAAGTGGCATGGCTGAATCCCAACCCTTGCAAGAAGGGGAACAAGAACGACCCCCAGCACTTTGTGCATGAGAAGGAAGAAGGCCTGCACATGACACATCATCGAGGGCCGCAGCTGACCGGTCTTTCCGTCTGGAAGTTAGCGTCCCTGCCTTCTGTATGGCAGACTCAGCCTCTGGATCCAAAGCAGGGCTGCCACCTGAAGTAGTTGTACCTGCAGCCTCAGAAGACTTCGGAGGACAGAGGGGGGCCAAGGGGCGTCTTCGCACTCGTGTGTGCCCCCAGCCAGATTCGCCTTCTCCTCACTTCCGGAACCTGTAAGGAGCTTGCTCACAGTGTTTTCCCACTCCCAGGACAGGAGGAAGCGCCAGGGGCGCACCAGAGCCTCCCACCCGCATCACTGCGCAGGTCCCCCGTCCCTTCCCCCATCTCTGTTCGTGCCTGAAGGCCGCTCCCAGCCAGGGCTCAGCTCGTCCCTCTGGGAGGCAGGGCGAGCTTTTCTCACCTTCTGTCTGCTCCGCAGGGCAGTGGCCCCTCTGAACCGAGCCGCGCCCGCTGACCCAGCCCAGCTGCAGTGCCCTGCCAGCTCTTTCCCTCCACTTCCAAGTGCGTCCGACCCTGGAGCCAGGCACGCCAGTGATCTCCCATGGCTTCCTCCCGTGCCCCTGAGCTCTGCACCGGTCAGTGTGTGCAGTCCCCGGGCCCGCGGAATGGCCTGTCTCAGTCTGCGCTTGCCCCAGTAGCTTGCTAGCCACTGCTCATGGAGCCGGACTCACCTCAGGTCCTTCCCTGATCTCTCTGGCCAGGTCCATCCCACAATTCTATGCCCTTCCGGAACACTTTCTGTAGTTAACTTGGTGCAGTTTTAAATTTGCAAACATCTTTGTGTTTCCTTGATTCACATCTGTTTCTGGAGTTGACTACACCTCTTGGGGACAGGGGCCGCCTCTGGTGTTTCCCACCCAGATGTCACGGGTATTCAGTCCACTTCTTACAAACGGCTTGCACTCAGTGCACATCTGTTGAATGGTGGATGTCAGGCAGATTTATTCAACAACATTAAATGTAAATAGGGAATGTTATGAACAATAGATATTCACCTTTTATTTTTTAAATCTCCCCTTTCAGTAGGGAAAAGACAAAAGCTCCTAATTATTTTTATTATTATGTTTTTTGGACCAGGGATTGAACTCAGGACCTTGTACTTGCCAGGCAGGTGCAGCGCCACTGCAAAAACTCTTAATCTTAAGAATGGAATAGGAGGACAAAGTGGAGCATGGGGTCCAAAGGAGAGGCAGTCAAGTCTGTCCCAAGGAATCTATGGAGATGTCACAGAAGACAACACATGCAGCTGTGGCTTGTCCTATAAATATGAGTTTTCCAATAAAGCAATGCTCCAAACAATGGAAAGCACGTGCAAGGTGAAAATGTGCAAGTCGTGGATGGCCAGTCTCTAAAGTTGGGTTGGAGGGTGATGGGTCAAGGATGAGGACCTTGTGGCACATTGGATTACAAGGAACAGAGTCAATAGAATGTCAGTAAAATAAGTGTAAGCATACTTGCCACTTCAGGAAGGTCGCTTAGACTGGGTGAGGGGTGATAGAGGGAAAGAGAGAGGAGCCACAGAGCAAGGAAGAGGTAGCAGCAGTAGTTCTGGTAGGAAAAAGACAGAGCCCTGTACAAAAGCAGAAATGGCCAAGAAGGGGAGGAAAATCTGGGACGTGGTGAAGAGGAAGAATCAACAAGGCTGGGTGACCAATTGAACAAGGTCCTTGGGACAGAGCGAGCCTTGAAAGGTTTAAGTTAGATGGACTCATCAGATGCAGGAATCGGTGACCAGCATAAAAACCACTCCAGCAGGGACAGGTTGGGCTTGAGAGAGGAGATAAATAGCACAGACATGACCATGCCGAGCTTCAGGTGTTTATGGAACATCTAGGTGGAACATCTAGGTTGCCCAATTTCAACATTAAGCAGAAGCAGGTTCCCATAATTACCTGTCAGGTGGTTCGTCCTCTGACACTGGTGGTGACTATAAGTGAACACCATTCCTATGTGGCTTTAAACAATAGGCAGTATCGGTCCCATGCCTGGGGCCGGCAGGTTGTCACCATAGCAATGCATCACACAGACAGTGGCTTAACTGAGTCATCAGATGCTGTCTAAATAATTGAAAAGGCACCTCCTCTTGAATTCAGAGGGAGCTTAAACTTGACATTAGCTATCAACAGAGGGTGCTAACTAGAAGGGGGAGAATGAAGCACATCTGAGGTTTAATATTATCTTAAGAGGGCATGGGTGATACCTGCGAAGAATCATTGCTTTCAAAGATTCAGTCCCTGGAAAGATGAGACACCCAGAAAGACCAGTGCACTCAGCAAAACACCCTGATCTAGGCAGGTACTCGATCATGGTGGAAGCAGCTCGTTTCTAGACCTCTTGGTCAGACGTGAAGGCATTGACTTAATTCTTGCTTTTGGTTCAAGACATGAACTCTAAAGCCAGGGAGATTTGGCACTCAGAGTTTGGCTTGGGTGCTTATGTCCCCCATGGCCTCAGTGGTACCTCGGTTCGGGAACTCGATTCTTTCCACAATTCTGGTCACAAACCAAGTTGGAGGAAACCAAATAGAATTCAACAGTCAGGTTCAAGTGGACTTTATGGGGAAATCTGATCTGGTTGTTGTCCAGTTCGGTCTGCAACCAGAATCGTGGAAAGAATTGAGTACACGAACTAGGGCACCACTATAATTTCATCCTCTGTGCCTGAATTTCATTTTCTGTAAAACAGAGATAACGACAATGGCTATTTTGTTTTGTTTTAATTAGACATGATTTGGTTAGAGGAGTGCCTGACATTTGGGAAATAACCAATAAAGATATTTCTGGATCTTGAATTGTAATGTTTGCAAACTGGGTATTTTGCTTCATAATCTGTGTTTTTGAAAATAAATTTAAGCATCTTCAGAGGAGCAGATACTACCCAGTGCCTCAGGCTCCCCTCTTCCCCCTGCTTCCCAGCACACATCTGTGTTCACCTCCTGGCCCTGCATACTTTTAAGTCTGCACACCCCAGTGCAGCCCCATTTAGGGAAGCACTTCAGATATGGTCTAATGATGGGAGGAAGGATTGTTTTTTTTAGTCTTTACACATGAAAACTATCTGTTTACCTGAGGGAGGAATGAGCATTTGTGTGATTAGGAAAAGCTAAGGAAATCTTGGTGGCTTTCGAAAAGCTACCGCTAAAGAATAATTCCATTGCATGCAGTGTTGTGGGCTGGGAGTCATCAGAGCAGTAGGAGAAGGAGTGGCACTTCCAGGCCTCAAGATAAAGCCCCGTGGGTCTCTGGCCCGCAAGTAAAGGCTGCGCTGCTGTTTGAGGCAGCGGGAGTTGAGCCTTTATTCCAGTTCCAAGCAGGCCTAGAGGGGGCTGTGATGGGCTGGGTCTCAGTACCGTGCCACAGGCAGAGGAGTTCATGGGTCCGGGTCACAGGACTCTTCTTCTTAGGCTACTTGGTCTTGCCGTGGTGTGGTTGATTTTGAAAAGCATCAGACTTGAAATAAACCTAGCTGGTTTATTTCCAAGAAGCAG
The DNA here is from genome assembly GCF_012274545.1 of Fukomys damarensis. Taxonomy (NCBI): domain Eukaryota; kingdom Metazoa; phylum Chordata; class Mammalia; order Rodentia; family Bathyergidae; genus Fukomys; species Fukomys damarensis. Next base: position 64,043,560 of record NW_022900927.1, read on the forward strand.
GGCACACAGCAAAAATAAATTCATGAATGAGCCTAATTGCATCCAATGGCAAGGCCACACTGAGCTGTTTTTAAACATTAATTCGGGGACTCAGGTCCTTTCTCAGCAAGAGCACATGCAGATTGTTCTCTGAAAACCATCACAGCTGCTCGAGTCCATTCCAGCCCCTCCCAGAAAATTGCAAGCACAGGACATGTGCCCCAGATGCGGCCTAATGTGTACGGTCCCCTGTTAATCCCTGGGGAAGAGATCCAATTCATTCAATGGCAAAGCTGCACCAAGCTGTTTTTAAATGCATCTCCCATTGCAGAAGGAGGCTATCTGCTGCCTATGAGTTCTGAGTTTAAAAATCAACCTCTCTCTCTTGCTTGTGGCTTTTGCCTTCTTCACGTGGGGACAGCAGTGAGCAAACTGAGAAGCAGAGGAAGAGCCCTCTGGCCACTGCCACCTTCCTCGTTCCTTCTTTCCACCCTTCAGTGCACCGATAACTGGGGGTCCGGAGCCCTGGCTACTAATGGCTGAGCCCCTAACTGACTGAGCTGGAGAATTTACTTCCCCATCTGGAGCTATGGTTGTGCTATTAATAACATGGGTAGTTGATCTTGTTGATTCATCCCCAATAAATGTGCTGTTAGCCTCTCTGCAGAACCCGTTGGCTCAGGAACAGACTCAGCTGATGCGCAGACTTTGATGCAGCTGCTTTCCTTCCAAACACCCAAGGCAGACATAACTAGACAATCCCATTCCTCTTCCTGAGCCCAAAACTCAGCATCCTGGCCTCTGATAACACATCATTTTAGGAGGCCAGAGTCAACTGAATGGAGTGATAGTCAAGCAAAACACTTCTTGCCATTCCTACTCTGTGAGCCCGTCTCTCCCCTCAAATCGTATTGGTTTGCATTGAAGTAGCCATTCCCCTCTCTCATGAAGACAGTGAGGGAGACTCCTGGATATTCATTGCTACTCTGAACTTGGACAGTCCGTGTGCCTTTCTAAAGCTGGCCTTATATTCTTACTGCGGTAAAGGTATTAGAAGTAAAACTTGACATATAACGTTATGTATAACATTACTCCTAGACATGCTACCCAGATTCGTTAGTCCTTCAAAGTCCAGAATTAAAGAACCTCTTTGTCCATTGTCTTTTCTTGGACCAGGTAGACCATACTAGATCAGCAGAGCCTCAAACACCAGGTGAGCAGATCTCTTCTTCCTGCAAACACATGCATTCATTTGAGGGAGGCATCTTTCCACACTGTGTTGCTACAGATACATCAGGAGAACCTCAGAAAATTCCCTAAATTAGCAAAAGAATTTGGAGGGAAGCAGGATGGGGAGCATCATGTATTGTAAGAATAGAAAGACCCTTAAGTTCAGTCTGCTAAACAGGCAGCGTAGCAGGTTTAAAGAATTATTTTAAGACTATTTCAGTCACACAATAGTTAATAGAGAGACTTTCCATGTAAGTTATCAAGAAAGGCAAAAAAAAAAAAAAAAAAAAAGAAAAGAAAAAAAATTTAATAGCCCCAGAAGTTTAGTCATGCAAAAACACGTTCTTATGTGTGGATACTATAGAGAGAGACAATATGCTTTATTGCCTAAATGAAGACTTGTGTGAGAGTGAAACGGGCACCATTAGTAATTGCACAGGCAGAACAGCTGGCAGTTAGGACAGCTGAGCACACCGGCCATACTCCTTTCTGCAGCAGAAGTCGAGAATGTGACTCCGAAGATGGAAAAAAGTGGGACACGGTATAGAGGGGTGATGGCCGCCTTTCTGAGCTTTGGGGACTCGGTGCGTAAAGACAAAGGTAAAGACATGTACTGTGTGCTTCTTTAGACAAACCAACTGGCTGCTTATAATCTATTTTTGTTTCAAAGTAGGGGTGCAACGGGAAGAAAGAATTCGCTTGAAAATGAATCTTTCCATTCTCAAAAGAATGCAGTTCATAAAGAATAAGAAACTCCACACAGATAGTTTTGAAGGCAGCAACACAGCTTTACCAGTCCAAAGTTCCTGCCTGACCCCAGGTCCCCTTTCCAGGTTCAGGGTGCTGCTGAGTGTTGCGCAGGGCTCACTTGACTGTCTCCCCATCCACGAAGGCTTTCTAGGGGAAGAACTGACGCCTCCTGACACTTCAGCTCACAAAAGTCCTGAGTATTTCAGACGGTGCACATCACAAGCAGAAACAAGATCAGAGATGAGGAGCCCAACGTTACCCTGTCAGACAGGCTGGGATTCAAACTGCCTGGGTCTGACCCTTCCCGTGATGTCTGGAATAAAAGAATCAGACAAAACAGCAAAGCACAGGTCTTGTTAGTTCTTCAAACACTTGCCAAGTGCCCAGTCTATGCCAGACACTGTTCTGTGTGTCAGGGGTGCAGAGGCGAACCTGCCTGTGTTGTGATGGAGGCCGCGGGCACAGAGCAGGCAATGCAGAGGAGCAAAGCTTAAACCGTCAGGGACACCAGCCGGGCTGTGGGGAAGAGAGTGAAGGTGGCAGCGAGAACCAGGAGGGGAGCACACATAAGTCCTGTGGCCCCTTTGTAGGGTCTGTGGCGTCTAAGCAGGACCGGGAGTCAGAATTCAGAGTCGCTGCTTGCACAGTCTCTGTACAGTTCTTCAGATCATTCTCTCCTCTGGTATCTTGCAAGCATTTTCATGTGGTCAGGGTTTATGGTTGGACAATAAGCCAATAGGACTTTGATCCTTAGGGTTTTAGCCCAAAGAAGGAGCGAATACCATATGGTTCAACCAGAGGAGATATTCTAATTCCTCTCCTGGCACCAGCGTGGTTGGAATTTTATTTTCAGGGAGGTGCTGACTCGGTCTGTGTCCTGTTTCATCCTCTTGCTGCACCGAGAGCTCCGAGGCTGCTGCTGCTGCCTAGAAGATGGGGATCCTAGGGCTACCCCAGCGCAGGCCCGGTCTGAAGCCGCAGCCCCCTTCTCTCTCTGCACTCAGGATCTGAGGCTCTGGGTCCCCCTGCTCTGCCAGGAGAGCCACGGGGACCAACGAAGTCAATATGGTGGGAGAACTTTACAACTCAAGGGGCGTCCAAGTCCACTCTGTAAATATGCAGCATTTCTTGTCATTCAGTCCTAAATCTGAAATAGAGAGGTAGGCCTCGTGCAAATGGGAAGAGGGACCAGGAGGGAGAGAACGGGGACGAGGGAAAGAGAAATCAGTAAGATGAAGATGCATGGTCCGTGTATGGCAGGCCCCAAGATGAGCATGATCGTCATACACTGCAAACACGAAGTAATCAAATAAAAATGTAAGGAACCCCAGTTCTCTCTCAATAAAATAGAACTGCACATACATTTATCTTAAGAATTTTAATGAATTCTCAGAAAATGAAAAGAGATGGAAGTATTTTTTTCATCCGATTTTGGAGACATAAAAGCCCTTCCTGCAGATGTACTTTATCAATCCGGACATCTTAGGCATTTGTGAAAAGATAATTCAGTTTCTCATAAACACCTCTTGGATCCTTTTCTAGGCTATTAAGCTGAACTGTGGCCTCGTTTTTTGGTAATGAAACTCATTCTAACTCTGGGGAGAATGGTGGCATTTTGCACTGGAGTGCCTGAGTTCCAGCTCCATTTCTGCTCACAACAAATATCCTTGAGGTTTGATCTCCATGGTTAAACACAAAAGGTCCCGATGCCCTGAGATTCCACAGATGCCTGTTGAATTACAGAGATGCCTAGAGACTGAAAACTTCGCTGAGAGGGTTTCTCTTCCCTGACACTCCTGCTCCCCCCACAGCTGAGGCGGTGGGGGGAGGCTTGCTTCAAACAGTGCACCTGGCTGTAATCTTTTCCACTTCAGCTAATTTCTATTTGCGGGGCTTGAGGTTGGGCACAGGGGAGGAGGTGGAGACTCCTCCAGCTAATAATGAAGTATCAAACCACAGAATGATTTCAGACGGCAGACTGTTCCATTGTGGAGCAGCCAACATCTTACATTAATTTTCAGTTGCAGGAAATAGAGCTCTCATACAAAGAAGTACATTCCTAATAAGGCACAGAAATTAATTTCCAGAATGTCCTTGATGCGAAAGCAGGCTAACAGTTTTAAGTTGTCTCAGAGTTTCAGAGTGACTTTTACAGATGTCTAAAAATCACTTCTGGGCTTTTGAAAAGCATTAATGTCCTTAAAAGAGGAAAGGCCTCATTTTTTACATTAACAAAAGTTTTAATGATGGTTTTATGTTTGTGGCTGTCTGTTTAATGTCTGTCTCATCAAGCAGATTATTCATGTTATATGGACAGAAATTTTGTCCATGTTTGGTCACCACTGTATCCTCAGTACTTAGCACAGTGTCTGCCTGACATGTAGCAGGTGTTCAATAAATCATGAATGCTTGTGTGAATGAATGAAAACCCAAGGCTACAGACAATTCTTTATAGGCTGGCAAAGCTTTCCTGTTGGCAAATGATCAAAAGTAAAGACACAAAAGGCAGGAGATTTATGCAATTTCATAAATGTTATTGTCTGTAGAATGCCTTATCTAAGTAGGAATATTTCTACATACAGTAATAATAATGATGACGATGAGCAGCAGTAGAATTAGGATTAGTGGGCATAATCTAGGGACAGTGGCAGCGACTTTGACTTTTTGACTCTGATGTGCAAGTTTCGGAATTAGCTTTTCACATGAATTATATTTTATTTCACAGCTTCCCCATGGAGTATTTGTTATGATTCCCACTTCACAGGAGGGAAAATGGAGGAGTAGAGGCACATAAATAAGCCTCCAAGATCACATAGCCAGAAAGTAGCACAGCTGGGGCTCAACTTCAGCACATCTGTGGCCCATCTTCCCTTCCTTCCTTTCCTTTCCCTTCCCACAGCATGTTGGCGGTAGACATTGTGGTTTGACTCTCCAAATATTTATTCCCAAGTAACTTCTTCTTTACTTTCCCCTTCCGTGAGACCACGGCATTAAGAACTTGATTTCCCAACATCCTTTGCATCAAGGCTGATCATGTGACACTGTCTGGGGTACGGTGTCCTTGCCGGTAACTCTGCACTGGTGCAGGTTCTTGGCCTTCAGGAGAAAGATGTTTATTTATCTAAACTATGGCATGAAACAACCCGACAATTTGCTTCTCCACGTTATTCACTCCAGCTCACTGATTCTTTCATTCAATCCTTCTACATTCAATTACATGCTTTAGGGATGTGTTTTCCAGAGTGCTGACACGTTGGCAATTGAAAGTGGCTTGATGGTTTTCACAGGAGAAATGATTATCTAAGTTATTCATATTTGTTCACAGGTTTGAAATGTTAAGGAACTGTGATTGTCACATTTTCAAGATTACATTTTCAAATAGTGTCTTTTGCTAATATTCACTGAATTCAATGAACATATTTTCACCTTATCTGTGCACCACTGTTGACCTTGCTGAAGTTTCATTGCCCATCTTTGCTACATGATTCCACTTCTGTGATTCTCATAGATAGGTCAGTGGCTCGCAAATGCGAATACTAATGATGAAAATAGGTGGGTATCACATCTCAAACGATGTTCTTGACATAAACAAGGACTGGCACTCAAGTGTATATGTGAATGTGTATTTTCTGTGACCACTGGACGTGCGTGGATGAGCTCAGTTTTGATGGCCTCTTCCCTGACAAAGCGCTCACAGGAAGAATCAGAATGAATTTCGGAGGGTACATACACTATGAGGATCTTACACCTGAGTAATTCTGACTTTGAAAGCCAGGAAAGAATGCCTAAAAGTTAGATCATACTCCTCATCAACACTGGGGCAATTATTTGTTTTGAAATTTTGTAGAGTCGGAACACAAACCCAACATTTTCACTTGGTTTTTAAACAAAGCCCAAAGAAATAACTCAAGCACTTGTATCTCTCTGAAATAATGCTGGCCAAGGGTAAGTCACTAGGGAGACAAACGCTCTTGCAGGGTCACACAGGTCCATATTCCTAAAGAAAAACATTAGGAAGTCCACTCAGTGGCTGAGAAGATCCTCAACTGTGCTCAAATTACCAAAAACAAAGATGGTCCCCTGAAAGAAATTGGGCTGAGGCCTTGCGACTTTCCTCCATCCGGGTTGCTCTGGGGCTTGTGAGCAGCAGCACAGAAGAAACAAGTTGCTGAGACTCTGGTTTGGCCGAATCTGTGGATGAGCAGAGGACAGGGTCTCTTGTCCGTAGAAAGGACATATGTGGTTCTCCCCCATCTCCTTGCTGCAAGCTGCTGCCGCTTAAGAGGACGTCGACAGGGAGCTCCTGATTCGCGTGCAGGCGCAGAAGGAGCCCAGAACCAGCAGGGAAGCACTGCTGTGCACAGAGGAGCTTGCAGCCCTGCAGCTCGCACACTGCCCTGCCAGAGAGCCGGTGGCAGCAGCTCCGAGGGACCCTGCGGGCATTGTCCACAGAGAGACTGTGCCACAGGGCAGCCCTGACACTTCGCCTCCTGCTCTTGGTTCAGGGTTGAAATGGTGACAATCACAAGTCCAAGCGACTGCGTCCATCGAGCACGTGTCTTTTCAAGCTCTTCATTACTCACCAAGCAGTGAGTAATGCAGAAGTTCTGCTTTTTTGGCACCAACATCTGCTAGCTCTTGAGGAGGAATGTGCTCTTACAGTTCTTTTTCCAAAGGAAGGATGAGAAAAAATTTCTTCCATAAGTCTAAAATATCCTTTTGAAAAATTTGCTTTAAGTGGCTTGCTCAAGTGGACTATCTCAACAATATGTACTTCAGTTTCAAAATGCCACAGCTTTTAAAGTTGAGGGAAGATTAGGTAAGGTACTGGGATTACTTAAGAAAACCAAACTAGAACAAACACTTCCACTGCTAGGGATTTGACTCATCCGATGCATGATGATTTTCTTCACTCGTTGAAGAAACTCGTTTATGATACATTGCTGGGCAAACTTCAAAACCACGTGCAGATGCTCAGCATTCTATGAAGAAATCATTTTGAGAAGCAAAGGCAACACAATGCGTCGGTTAAGAATCACTGACCAGGGCTGGAGATTTAGCTCAGTGGTTCAGCACCTGTCTCACAAATGCAAGGAAACGAGTTCAATCCCCCGTACCAGAATAAATATATAAATAAATAAATAAATAAATCACTGACCAGTGTCTTCCAAGTTGAAAATGCCCAGTTTGAGCGGTTGGATAATATATATCTATTAAACAGACACCCAAAATGAATGCTGCTTCCTGCCATCCCCGGTCACCTTTCTGTGTGTTCAAACATGGAAACACGTGAATAAACATATAGATTTTCTCACTCTTTGTATTAACAAACAATGATGTCAGACCATACATTTTTATCTGCCACTTGTTTTCTAGTACTCATAAACATGGCATAGGTAACTCTCCCATTCAATAGAGATGTACATTTATTGAGAACACTCTAATTATGTAAGTAAAATAATATAAAGTAAATCAGCTGAATGTGGAATGTGCCTCCCATGAAGAACAATTTATAAATGAATTTTTTATGAATGGGACAAAAATTGATTTATTTTGGAATTTTATGTGGTACTCATCATTTAAAACTTGAGCTGTGCCTTTTTAAGTTACTCAAGTATATTGATGTACAATCAACTGCAAATATTTTGAGTGTGCAGCTGGATAAGCTTTGGTCTATACATCTGGGTGTAAATGTGAACTTGTCTGTTCTCAGTAGGTCTCTCTTGCACCTGTTGGCTCTGTCCTTCCAGCACCACCAAGTCTTCAGTCCCCAGGAAACTGGTAGTTTTCTGTCTCTGAAGATAATTTACATTTTCTAGATTTTTGAACAGGTGGAATCACAGTACACTCTCTTTCTTGGTCTGAATTTTCTCAGGGTAATTATTTTGTGCTGTGTATATCATTTTACTATAGAGAAGTGGCCTTTTTATACATACACCACATTCCTTTATACATTCATCTGTTGTTGAGATACCGAGGCAAAGGCTAAGGTTGAGGGCAGCCATCTTATGCAGGCCCAAGCAGTCTCTCACAAGAAGTGGCCTTTTTATACATACACCACATTCCTTTATACATTCATCTGTTGTTGAGCATTTGAATTGGGCACTAGAGTAATCGTAAACAAAATTGCTATGAAATATTTCCCAGAATAGTGGCACAGTTTCACATTTCCACCAGCCATTTGTGAGAAGCCTGTCGAGTTCTTGTCAAAATTTGGCAAGATCAGTTTTTAATTTTAGCAATTCTAATTGGCATCTCTTCATGTGTGCACTTGCCATCTCTACCTCTTTCAGGAAATGCTAATTAAAACCTTTTCCCCCATTTCAATGGACTATTTGGTTATATCCATCTTTGTGTTGAGTTTTGAGGGTCCTCTATATGTTATGGATGTAAGTTCTTTACCAGTTATGTGGTTAGCAAACACTTCTGGGTCTGTGCCTTGTCTTTTGACAGGGTCTTTCAAATGATAGATGTTCTTAATTTTGATAAAGTTCAATTCATCAGTTTTTTATTTTATAGGTTGAGTGACTGGTATATATAGTAAATCTCTGCCTAATTCAAAGTCACACTGATTTCTTTTATGACATACTTTGTACATGACACAACCAATCGCCTAAAGTTTTCCCTTCTCTTTCTATCCTTCCCTCTCTTTTTCCTCCTCCTTCTTTTCTCACAGCTGCCCTGGAACCATGTCTTGAGATGACTATTTCTTTCTCTGCTGAGTTGCCTTTATGTCTTTTTCAAACATCAGTTTTTCATGTACTGCAGTTCTACTGCTGGACTTTGTCTTCTGTACTTTGACCTTTTCACTGCTGGCACCAACAGCACAGTGTCTTCATCGCTTTTGCTTTATAAAAGTCCTGAAATCAGGTGGTGTTACTCTTCAAATTTTAGTTCACTTTTCTCAGTCATTCCATATTCTAGATTCTTTGCATTTCCATTAATACATTTTTACCCAAAGGAATCCTGAGTTTTCTTTGTGAGATTTTTATCTTGGTTTGATTTTTTTCATAATTATTGGGCAATTCTTTGGGTCGACTTTGATACTTTGTGCCTTTGAAATGATCTGTCCATGTAGTTACCATTTCCAGTGGCTCATTACAAAGCAATTTCCATTTGGTGCATTTTTTTCTCATTCTAAGGGTCTTTCTGGTGATGAACTCTTGTCTTTTGTATGGGTGAAACAGTTTTTGTCTCCCCTTCACATTGAAAGCTATTTGCACCTAGTATAAAATGCTAAGTTAATGGTTTGTTTTTGTTTTCAGTAGTTCAAACATGGTGCTCCAATGTCTTTTTGTCTCAATTGTTCTCAATAAGGAATCTGCTGTCACTCTTGTCACTGTTCCTGTGAATGTTTCCCTTCTCTGGACACTTAAAAATTGTTCTCTTTAGCATTGATTTTGAGCAATTTCTACAGTTTCCATGTTTTATGTTCTCAAAATTTTTAAAGCTTCTCAGATCTGTGGGTGTACAGTTTTCAAGGGATTAGCAATTATTTTCTGTGCCTTCCATCTCCATGTGATACTTGGGCTACACATATATCTATAGGCTTGATTTTGTCCCATAGTCTAGCTGTACTCTTTGCATCTTTTCAAAAACTCTTTTAGATTCTCAGTGCTTCATTTTGAATGGCTTTTTATTGCCATGTCTTCAGGCTTGCTTGTCTTTCTTTCTGCAGTATGCGGTATGCTGCTAATTAAAACCTACATATTTCTAGCTCAGTCATTGTAGATTTTACCTCTAGAAGCTCAACTTGGGGCTTTATATCTTCCTGTCTTTACTTATATGTTCAATCTTCTCCCTGGTGTATAGATATGGATATATTACAATCAAAATCACTTTTAGTGTCCTTGTGTCTCTGTCAATTTCAATTTACTAATTTTCTCTTTCTTCTGAGCTTATTTTCCTACTTCTTATGTTATATCTGGTAGTTTTTAAGTGGTTTCCAGACATTGTAAAGCTTAGCTTTTTGAATACTGTATATTTTGTTTTCCCAAAAGTATTCTTTTTCTTTTTATGTACTTAAATTACCTGGAAACAGTTTGACCTTCCTGGAGTCTGCTTTTAAGATTTGTTTCCTTTGGGCAAAACAGCATTTAACCTAGGAATAAGAGCTTCAGAGTACTGAGGCAGACTCCTCTGAGTACTTACCGAATACCCCATGCACTGTAAAGTTGTCTAGTGTCTCGTAGAATATTACCAACCATGAGTGAATATTGGTCAATATTCCTTCAAATACATTCTATCCCTGATCTTGAGTTCTTTCCTTACATGTGTATGTGATAAGTACTCTGTTCAGCCTTGGGAGGAGAAAGGCCTCTGTAATTTCTTCTCTGTGCAGCTTTCTTTTCTCCAGGTCTCCACCCTGTGAGCTCAAGCACTGTTAGCCTTCCAGAGTTTCAGTACGTCTCCTCAACTCACGTAGTCTTCCAGGATCTGCTTGGATCTCCATCCCTGTGTTGCTACCTGGAAACTTTCAAGGAAGTAAGCAAATGTACCTGTTGTTTTGTTTTATTTTATTTTCTGAAGAATCACTGTTCTTCATTTCTTGATTACAGTTATTAACATTTTTTATATACTTTATGTCAGTTATTTCAGATGAGAAGGTAAAACCAGTCTCTTTTATTCATGTTGGTTGGATATTAAAGTTTGGACTATTTTCTTAAAAATAATGTAATAAAAACATCTGTTTGTATTGGTCCTTAATTCCCATTACCTGGTTAGGAAATGACAATATTTTGGGAAGCTTGACCTTTGAACTGGAACTTAGAGAATAAATAAAAATTTGTCAGAAATATGAGACATTCGACAGATCAAACTAGGAGATGAGTAGAGAGACATAGTCATTCTAGGCAGAAGGGCTCATATTAAAGAACTCCCAAGGAACTTAAAATGGCTTCACTCTGGAGAGTGAAAGTCTGAATGAGTTGCCTTGTGTAGGAAGCCACGTGGGAAGCACAGGACACCTTGGTCGACCTTTCTCACTTTGTTCCACAACAGCAAGGTGCACAATCCAAATGTTTTAGGCAACTGAGTACTTATTTTTATTCTCTAGAAAAAAAACCACTTCACACTTCATTCATAGGAAATACAGGGGTTTTGAAGATTTTTGTGGGAATAATGGAGGTGAACATTTACATGGCTTAGCATTTGGTATTTGATTAGAAAATCTCCTATACAACATTTCCTAACCTTCTTGTCTTCCAGGAAGTTGCCATCTCAGCTCTCCTTTGCTCTCCAACTGCCTTTCTTCACTCAGAGCTCCTGTCCCCTCAGTGCCCACCCATCTCCCAGGGCCCTTTCATCTCTTCCTTATTTTTAGACAATGCAATTTAGCTGCTCGTTCCGGGCATCTGTTCTATGATTGTACAGCTCCACTGAATATTTAACAGTGCATTCAGTACGTCATCACATGGAGGACAAGAACAAAAGCTTCTGCAGTTGCCCGAATCAAGCTTGCCTAGGAAAAGAAAAAAGTTGTTTTTTCCTTTGTTATAAACGCGGTTGATAAGCATGTGAGCAGCAGCATACCTGAGAAGTGTGGAAGAGTGAAAAGGAGAAACATTGTGCTTGCTTTTGAGATGTATTGTTTGAGTGACTAGATGGAGTCTGGCTCCCATGGTAAGTTTATTTTCATAACACTCCCATAACTATATCTATAGTGAGTGACCATTGCATACATAAATGAATGAAGAGAGGAACCGAATATCAAAGGAATAAAGTACAGGAAAAGCAAAAGTGGCACATAACTAGTAGAGGGAGATAGGTGATTCAGTGTGAAATATTCAAGTTAAATCCATCTGTAGATCTCCACTAAGAATCATTCAGCTATTGCTGCTCTAACAGTGTTGTGGTGTGAACTATAACAAAACGTCATGGCTTATAACGATACATGTTTACTTTTCTCAAGTATGAGTCAGCTGGAGTTCTGCTGCTATGGTCTGGTCACGGTTGGGTTTTGCAATTGGCTCCCAGGTGCAAGTGAGACTCAAGTCTGCTCCCAACATTTTATTCTGAGTCTTGAAGCCACATAAAGTATTTACTCTCCACCTGGTGCTACCAGGAGCACAGGAGGCAAGGCTCAGTCACACAGCTCATTTTCATCATCTAATTCACAGCCACTAACATCCCATTGGCCAGAACAAGTCACATGGCAAGTACCAATGTCAAAGCGTTGGGGAAATGGCCTCCACCTACTCCAATGGGAGACCCTGGTATAATTACATACACAGTGCATCGTTCTTTACCTGAGAAGGGAGAACCAGGGGGAATCACGCAGGAACCCGTGAACAGGCACTCGGAAAGATGGCACTGGAGCTCCAAAGTGGGGAATTCACATTTGGCTGTGGAAGATGTTGGTATATTTGATAGCAGGCAGAAAGGACTGGGTATTGAATGCTGTGGCTAACACTGGAAACAATAAGAAGAACAATAATTAGGATGTAGACATCAAAAGTGCAAATGAAAGTGCTGTCAGAAGTCATCTTTCAAACAACCAAAACCCTTACAAAACTTTTTAATGGCTCTGACCATAGGAATTTTGTGCTTTCCATTTGCACTCGCCATTCTTGACTTTCTACTGCCTTCCTTGGTAACACGGGGGGACTGAATTCTCTGCCAAAGTCTCTGACTCCATTTTCTTACCACTCATAAGAACCAAAATGAGTACAATAAGGATTAGAATAGAGTTCATTTCTCTTTTAAGCCTTGAAAGCACATGCAGGCAGAGTTACTCCCTATTCCACAAACCCTTCTATGGGCAAACACACTTACATCTAAATCAAGTGCACGCTTACCCTGAAGGATCTTGAGACTCTCCCATCGAACACACCATGGGACCAATCTTATGGAATGATGCAAGTGAGCTCATTTTCTGTGACTAATCACCTTAGGAGCACTGGGAGGGCCCTGACCACAGCTGTGCAGAAACTTCCATAATAAAACAGTAATGTCACTGCACAAATCTCCTTTTTTAGGTTTGGGGTTTCATTGCAATTGGGAACATTGGATAAATTTCTTTGAGGCTTGGCTTGACAAATGCCCAATCCCAAATCTGGAATACAACTTCAGATAGGAAATTCACTCTAAGCTCTGTGCTCAGCGGTGATATTGTTTAGGTGCAGTCAACTCTGAAGAAAATTATTTGTGGAAAGACCCCCTTTTCCTCCTTGTACTGACATTAAGAAGAGAAAGCAATGGCTCAGTTAACATTATTCAGCATCTATTACTTGCACTTTGCTTCTCAAGTAAAGTCTGAACCTCTTGATGTGGTTTGTCTGCCCTTAATTGATTACCTCTACTTTGCCCTGTTTGACACATCAGGTAGTTCTAATCCCCTGACTGGACCAAGGCTGCCACACATAGCATCTAGGGATCATCGTAAACCAATCCCAGCTTCTCCTGTGTCTTTCGGTCCTTTCCTCTCCTCAACTCTGAATCTTTAGTCTTGCATTCTCTCTCCCTCTAGGCCTGGGTCACTCTTTTCCTTTCAGTTTCCTTACTATGTTCTCTTGCCACACTTCTTGCAATCATAACACACCTATCACATGTCAGAGAGGAACCAGTCAGTACCGCCTGGGTCCAGTATCTTTCGCAAGTGCTCCCAGAACCAATGCTAGGATTCACCACTTTGCAATGAAATTACCTGTTTACTCCTCTTTCTTCCATGAAAGCGCAAAGCTTCCTGTAGCACCACGACCTCAGCTCTGGGGGGTCCAGGCATGTGCATTCAGTTGATGCCTCATCCGTGTTTAATGAAGGAAAGCCTGGATGGGCCCATGCTTATCTGTAGAGAGATGACAATCTGCTACGAAAGACTGGTGTGCAGAACATTAATTGCATTTAAAAATTTAGTGAAACAAGAAGAAAAAGTCTGAAGGAGTAGGGGAAGGGAGAGGGGTAGGAGAAAGGAAAGAAGGGAAAAGAACAAAATGTAAGAAAAGGAACAAATGGAAACAAAGTCTTTGTAAACAGCAAAGGGTGGAGGGGGTGAAGGGAGGGTAAGATATGGGGAAAAACAAGCACCAATATCTGTCATGTAAAGGAACAAGATCCCAATGATGAATATAACTGTACTATGTGCCTAAAATGTACCAATAAACCTGATGGAAGAAAAATGTAGTTCCAAAGGAGGAGCGTGTGATGGAGAGGCAGTGTTTAAGCCACTCTGTGAAGACTCAGGAAGCAGATAAGGAACTGAGGGTGGAGGGCACGGAATAACCACAGACTCAGAGGGAGCCTTATTTAAGGGCCGCCCTGGGTGTGCGAAACTAAACTGCAGTCGTCTAGGCTGGCCAGATGCATGATGGGAAGCTGAACCGTGCCACAGAAGTGGGAACAAAGGATTTGGGACCAGGTCCTGGCAGACCTGGGCATAGGAGCAGGAGCTGTGATTATGAAACCCAGCATCTCCCGGAAACGTGTGAGAAATGCCGACGCTTCGCGTCCGCCCGGGTCCTCCCCGACCTGACTGGGCTGCGCCGCAGGGTCTGAGCGCCCCTCCTCTGAGCTGGTAGGACTTTCGCTCCGGGACCAAAGCCGCCCTCCACTGCATTGGTGTTCCACGGAGCATCTTCCAGATCTCCTCGGGGATGCTGCGCTTTGACATTCATCTGCCCAGATAAATAACTTCTGGTTGATTCCCTGAGCTTCTGGATCACACATCAGTTATCTTCAGAGAGGTCTAACCTAAAATATCAGCCCCAGGCCACAGTTTGTGCATCAGCGCACAGCAGCCTCTCTCCGGCTCCCTGGCTGAGCCGTGGAAGACGCTCTCCTTCAGAGGTTGTTCTGGGATTTCCCGCCTTAGCCTTACCGACTCTCAGGAATGGTTGCTATTTGAGGGTGAAATCACAGGCAGCTCTGCTTTCCAAATAGGCTCCCTAGAATCGGGCAATTCTTAGCCCAGAGTCCACGAGTCCTTAGAAGCAAGGTCACCGGCCTGCAGCATGCAGAGGCTGCCACTCCTCCCACCCTCCTGGAGACACACTGTCTAGGAGTAGCGAGAAGATGCCGCGTCCGGCCTATCTGCCCACTTTCTTCAAGGATACACCTGATTTATTTTTGCTGTAGAAGTGGAATTTCTTAAATAATCCAACATTCTCCTCTCTCATGATTTTATTCCCTTCTCTCTACTCTTCCCTATCAGAACACTGGCTTTCCACTCAGCAACATGCTCTCCCACGACCTGGAACCTTACTCCTGGATGGCACATCACTTGTATGATTATGCAATGTGTCTTCCCCATTGGATTATGAGTTCCATGAGGTTAGGGGCCATTTCTGATCTGTTTGCTGCTACATCATGTTTTACAGCAGGGTCTGGAATACAGCCGGTGCTCAGTAAGTGTTTTGTTTTAATTCTAAGGCTGGAGGAGTGGCGCAACAGTGCAGTTTGTAAGAATTCCCTTCTTAGCAGCCCCAGGGCCTGAAGTCATGTGATAGTGTACACTGAGTAAGTCATTATCGATGCCTTTGCTGTAGCATTTCCCTTAGCGGGACTGCTTCCTTCTCTCTCTGGATTTACCAAAAGTCTAGCCTGTTTCAAGACTCCAGTGACAGCCACTAGGTAAGCCCATACCATTGTGCACGGCACAGTTCCATTTGGTCAAACGGGCGGTGGTGTGAATGGTGCTCATGGGGGTGTGCATGGGAAGGCCTCTCTAGCAGGAAGCTTTCCTGGATGTACGCTGTCCTCTCTAGGGAACAGTGATTTCTCTCTTACCCAGAACCCAAAACAGTATCTGGCCCACAGCAAGTAGAAAATAAGTATTGGTTGAATGCTGTGAATCAGCTGCTCAGTCATAAAGAGCCATTTGTCTTCGGTCTTTCTCACTTTGTCCTTGTTTCTTGTTGGGCCACTTTCTTGTGTGGAATGATGCTGGTAAATTCAGCCATAATTATGACCCAGCTTCCAGGGACTCTGGAACTTGATTGTTCAGTTTTTTTCCCCCCCTGGAATGTGAGGGCTAAAGAGTGCCTGTAATTATAAGATTGAAGGCCTCGTGCCACTTCTCCACCCAGGTGATCAACTCTCCATGGAGAGACGTGGAAACTGTGCACACCCATGTTTTACTTCAGCCCCAACATTTTGCTTCAGGGTGTGGTACATGCTGTTTAGGCCACAAACCACACTTTCGGAGAAGTGCTGTTTTGAGAGTGGAGGCTCTGGAAACTTGGATAGGACTTGGAGTACCCAGTGGCTACAGCCCAGCTTCAGACATTAGATGCCACGGCCTGCCAGGCACTGCTAGCTGGAATTGCACGGAAGGGTGGTTTCTATGTCCCCAAGGAGGGGAAGAGTAGGGCAACTGTGTCATCGCTTAGGTGACAGCCCTGCTCCCACTTCCAACAGAGTATCCGGGATATGTGACTTCATCTTCTTGTATGTTTGGAGGCCCCAGGGGGTTGTTTATCTTTCTGCATAAGCTGGAGGGCCCAGGGATGTAGCTCACTGTACTGGACACACCTCGCTTGACATAAAGACACCCGTGGTGTCCTGGAAAAATAGCCAAGTAACTTTGAAGTGAGGATTTAGGATAGGGTAGGTGTCAGCAAACTACTCTTACACCTGGATGGTCTTAGTTACTTTCTTTGTCTCTAGAACAAAATACCCAACACTAACAACCTAAGGGAGAAAAGTTTATTTTGGCTCGCAGTTTGTGGAGGTTTCAGGCCATAGCCTGCTGGCTCCCAGGCAGGCGGCATGGCAGAGAGGCCTGGTGGAGAAGCTGCTAATGGCGTGGCGGACGAGAAGGAGATTGTGAAGGGAGCAGCTGAGGGGAAGACCAGCCCTTACATGTCGTGCCCACAGTGACCACCTCTTCTAGGCAGATCCCGCCTCCTAATGGCAACTCAGCGATGAGCCCCTGTAATCCAATCCCTTTCTCAAAGCCCCACCTATGAGCTCATGAGGCCCCCCGGGGGACATTGAGAGATAAATAAAAGGCCTCCAATGGCAAGGATACGTACGTTTGAAGCAAGAAGGCCATATTTTGGGGGCACTAATGGCAATACATCTTTTACTATAATACATTTTTAGAAATTTAAGCATTAACCGTATATTTTGGCCATCCTTTATACGTTTCTCTACATGCTTTCTTCTCTTCCGCAGGCCTTAAATACTTGTGTAAAGTGACCTAAGTACACTGATGTGGTTGTCATGTGATGACCATCATGGATACTATGGCCCCTCCTGCTGGCTGGACAGGTGATCTGACCTTTCTCAGCTTCTCTGTCAGGGCTTACTAATGACTGTTTCCCCCAGCTAAACCTTAAAGTGAGCTTTTGAGGTCAAGTCTTGCTTGGTACAGGTAAAGCCCATAAACATTTTCAATGTGCTACATGTGTTTTAAGACGGGAAAAAGATCTGGAGGTGGGGACCAGTGCTACCTCTGAACCTAAACGTTCAATCATAGGGTACTAACTAAGCTTATTAAAAAATTACCATAGCATGAAAATATGATGTATCTGAAAAAATAAGTTTTCTGGAGAATATTTAATGATCCTGAAGGCTCTGTATGCTATTTTAAAAGAAGGAATAAAAAGCAAGTCACAACACAAAATTTATTCCCTTGTTTGGTATTTATTTATTGAGCAGTTTTCTGGGTAGTAGGGATTCAGAGGTAAGCAAACAAATTACTCACCTTCAGGGAGCTCATATAGCAATGGGAAACTCTGATAAGCCCACAGCTGAAACCTGGATGGAGGGATGGAGCAAGAACACCACCTAAGGAGAGAACTTCCGGTGCAGAGATCACGAGGCCAGAAATGGCCAGGAGAGCTTGGAGAATCCCAAGTCTCTTGTGGCTGGAATGGAGGAAATTATGGTTGGTGTGCTGCGAATGATGTGACTTGAATTCTGTGGAAATAAAATGCGCATGCTGAGAAAGAGAAAAGGAGATAGAGCAAGACTGTAATACTGTGGGTGATCTTTATTCCCTTCCTTTTGGTTGTAACATCCTAAATTTTCTCCCCTACGTATATTACTTGAGAAAGGAAGCAACAAAACTGTGATGTGGGACTTTCCCCAACTCCCTGGCCCCAGGAACTGGTGTCTGGACAGCCTCCTGGCTGTGCCCCCTATAGGGAACAGAGAGGAGGACCCTGTTCTATAGCAGAGGGAGATGTTTTCTCAGATGCTTTACACAACCCCTAGCCCTGATTTACAGTTAGCAGTGGAGGTGCTAATGTCCCCTCTCCCTGTCCCTGGTGAGTCTCTGAGGCTTAATTGGCAGCAGAGATTGGAACAGATGTCTCACCTAATAAAAAGCCTTTGTGTCCATGGGCTGACCCATTCTGAGCTTAGCTGGTCTTCAGCAGCTGTGTGTGACCCCTGTGGGCGGTTGTCATTAATCAAACATGCTCCTTGATTACTGTTTGCCAAGTCATCCCCATCTACTAGATAAGCCTGGGCCCACGGAGCAAGTTCACAGGGCTTTCCCTGAACTCTCACCTCAGCTTTGACTTCCCACGCCTGACTGAACACACGCACACTGGAATCTTAGGGCTTTACCAAAATGGATTTCAGACAGCTAGCTCTAAGGCTAACTCTTCCCTCGTTTACACTGAGCCCCTGGCAGATTTGTGGGGGGTCCTCCATTTCCCAGACTCAAATCCCTGAAGAGATGGCTTCCGCTTTTGATCTGTCCTTAACAACAGGGGCTGAGTGTTGTGAAGGGAACCGGCCCAGGTACCATCTTGTGGTAGAAATGCAAACTCAGACCTCGTGTGTGGGAGGGGTGCGGAAAGAGCTCCAGAATGGAGACAACTTTCCCCCTCCAGGAAAGTCGTGGTGATGGTTATCAGCCTGTAAAGGTGCAGGTATGCTCTCTTCCAGGGTTCTGGTAGAATTCATTTGTGGATGAACAGAGTACACTGTTGTGGGAACAATTTCCTTTCAGCCCAAGCACTAGCCTCAGGCAGAAGGTGCATTACCTACATGCTTGGGGGCAGCACTCAGAGCACACGCAGGGCACCTGACAACTAAAACTTGACAAGGTTTGGATTTTGATCCCAATTCTAAAGTTCCTAAGTGGCTGATGAAGAAAAGAAACAAGATCCATGCTCAAGTGGGCCTGACAAAGTCAAACAGATTTGGAAGCTTACTTTTCTTCAGGACTCTTAGGTGCTTTTCATGCTTAATATCATGAATGGAAGTATATTAGTTTGATTCAGCCTTTCTTACAAGAGAATTGTACTGAATGAAGGGTAGGTGGATCTTTAGAGGGAAACTGACATGAGGGTCTATTTTCTAATTTTTGATGTTTAGTTTTTGTGAACTTTTAATAAAAGAAAAAAGAGTAGACTTTTCTTAGGCCCTCACTGGCCGCCGCAGTCATAAGTGTAATTTCCTGAGTCAGGTCATGGTTTTCTGGATCAGTGGACAAGGCAAGAAGATTGAAATGGAATGGATAAATTCTCCAGAGTCTCCCTGCTTCCCATCAGCCTCTACTTCTATCATTGGGTGATTCTGGGCCATTTCCTGTTATTATTACACCTATTGTTGTCAGAGGAAGCCAATTCATTTTAATATTAGCCCGGGCAAACACAATTACCAAGAGAATCTGCTACCCAAAAGGAAACATGACGTGTTGCTTCATATTCCAAAGCACAGGGCTCAGCAGATAAACAAAACAGAAAAGGCCAAAACATCACCCCGCACCCTGCACTCGTGTGTGCGTGCGCACACACACACACACACACACACCCCAAAATCCTCTCTCCACACATCCTGCAGAGCCTGTGAAAATGCAGCCACTCTGAGGGAGAACAGCCTCAAAATGAGACAATCATCCATGCCATTTACTACTTCTGCTGTTATTTTGGAAGAGGAGAGAAGTGAAGATGGATGGGAAAACAGCCTGGGGCACTTCGAGTGTGACCTCTGTCCGGCAACCTTTCCTCTTACACAGGCCCTCGGAGCCTGGGGAGCCCCTCTTGCACCAAGACTCCTTTCCTTCCCTCATTCTTCTTCTCCTTTTCCTCCCTGAGCAGTGTACTCCCTCTCTCAGGGGCCAGACCCCCACTCACCCTGAAGGGTCAGAGACAGAGGGAGGAGGAGGCAGGAGGTTGGGCACCATGGGAGAAAATTTCCAGTCATTTCTTCCCAAAGTACCAGGACTAGTTATTCTCAATCCACTTCTGTCCTGGCTCTGGCTTGGGATGAAGCTGTCTTTGTGGCGCAAAGTGCCCCAGTATGTCACTGTGATGGTTTAAGTAGCATGGGAACGAATCTGAGACTGTCAGGCCGGTTTCTGGTCTTCTTTCCGCCCCTTTTTGCCATCACAGTGGGGGAAACTTGTCATGCTGCGCTTGGCCAAGTTCAGGGGGCGGGGACCAGATGAACAGAAAGAGAGGAATTTGGGTCCAGGTTTAGGAGGAGAAAAATGGGGCAAAACTGCTGCATTATTTTTGTTCAAAATCAGAACATTCAATAGTGGATCCATTCCTGACCACCAGAATGCCCAGTAGCTTTGCAAGGTGAGCCTTCCTTTTGTGTTAATCTCCTAGGATTTTCTATCAAAACTCCAAAACTTTGAATTGATTTTGCTGTGCCAGAGCTTTAATTACATGCAGCTTTTAGCATCCAGAAACAGCGAGCATTTATCCATGTCTCTTAGACAATAAGAAAAATGAAATTCGGAGATAAAGAAGTCAGTTTGGGCTTAGCAGGCAATTTTAGGAAGAAAGAAAACAAAATCCACAGTTGGAGGAAAAGGCACAGAAAGGGCAAGGGAGCCACACAGAAGCCGCCTTGAAGAGCTGTAATCAGCACAGACACCACTGGCTGAGCCATCTGCGTGGAAGTGGGAGAGAGGAAGTCAGGAGGCACAGGGCACAGGCTCCCAGGTAGGACCACGGCCATGTGTGACAAGAGTCTCTGAGGTAAAGATGGATGGAGAGAGAGACCTCAGGGGCCCCACAGAGAGGGAAGATCTGAGCCCTGTGTCTCTAACTCCTGAGGCCAGCGGCCCCTGAGTGGAATGTGTCTGTTGCTGTGCCCCACAGGAAACAGCTTCCCTCCTCTCTGGGCCCCAAATCTCGGGGTGACCCAGTGGCCTGCACCTTGGACAGCCCACAGGGAGAGTCCCAGAGCCAGCCAACCTCAGCGGCTGAGCTTTTCCACTTGCATTCTGATTGTCTGGGGACGCAGTCCCAGTGCGGCTGGGAAGCACAAGATGCAATGTCCCTTGCCTGTCGCCTCTCGCCTTGGAGCATTCTAACTAGGTGGCATCAGTGTGAGGAGAGCAGAAGATGTGGCTGGGGAGGCGCAGGTTGCTTGCCAGTGAATGGTGAAGTCCCTGGGGTTCTAATGGCTGCTTCTGACGTGTGCTTTTTGGAAGTGAATTACAGCCTCTGATGGGTCTGCACTGGACTGGATATGAGGTGCGGGACAGAGCAGACACGATAGGATCTTCTACCTTGAAACAAGAGACAGGACAGAGGCAGAGAAGTGATCTTGTGCACAAATGCTCCTGAGCAGAACCTTAACCGGATGTGCAGACACTCACATGTCCAGAGGGTGTTGTTGGAAGCTTCTGGAAGCAAATCCCTGGGGACTTGGGGAGACTGGGAATGCTGACTTCTCCCAGACAGGAGGAGTGATGCGTGGATTTGGGCCAAAGGAGAGGGGTTTGGGGACTGGTATGAGAGCAGTTGTCAGCAAAGAAGCTTAAGAGCCTGAGGGAACTTCCCTGGGGTGACTATTTTTGCCTGGATGATATGAGACCATTTCAGACTCAGTGTAACTGGGATCTGGATGTGGAGATATCTGGAAAATTTTTCCTTATTGTCATTTGGTTTCTTTTTCACACCTTTCTCAGTCTGTTAAATTGTGAATATCTGGGTCTCATATAAATGGCATCTGAGTCCAGGAATCCCCCAAAACCTGTGGTGCTGAGTGGGCAAAGAACACAGTAGTCCCTTGTCCTAGACCATCACCTGTATTGTTTGGGGTCAGAAGTTCTACTTTCTGGTCTGACATGATGAGAAAAAGCTAATACAAGAAACTTGTGTTTAAGAGCAGTAAGACCATGCGATCGCCAGCTATGTGAATTCAGAAATATGAAATGGCAACAAAAACAGGAGCTCTACTCTCCAATCCTGCACAAAGCTCTTCTTTGTAAACAGAATTATTTTATGAGGTTAAAAATAACAAAAATTATGGTTTGACAAAATATTGAGCACATAGTTTAAGGCTGAAATTGGGAGGGTAGGGGGAAAGATTTTCACTGGCTGAATTTTAATCTACAAATCCAGAGAAGACAGCAGACAGCCCAATCCAGACATGTGCTACACATAGTTTCCCCGGGGCTTGTGTTACCAGAGCCGGAGCTGTGGTCGAGTTCACCGGTGAGAAAGCGCACACAAAACATCACTGACCTCTGCCCCCTTGGACCTCGTGTGCCTTCCTCATGGCTACTGCAGAGCCCTGGACATTCTGCGACAGAAACTTCAGGGGAAAGTTGGAGCTTTGACCACGAGAGTCGAAGAGTGTGATGCCTATACTTTGCCCATGTTTCGGAACTCACATGAAGCATCTTCCTCTTGCTACCAACAGTCAGACAGTTGGATCTTCTGTGGTTGTGTTTTCCTACAAAACAAAAATTTGCTATGATTGCAAGAAATTTTAACAGTTGTCCCAAATCAGTGAAAACTGGGTGTCTTTGCCTCCTGTCACTAGCACATTCTCATTTACTCCTTTTGTAGATATTAGCAGATGTTGGTGCTCATCTACGTCCCTTGTCCCTTGTCCTCAGCTGTCCCCCAGAAGACTTCTGCCAGCATCCAGCTTGCTTCACCAGTGGGATTTCTCCAGAACCACTCTGCCTGGGCTGCCATTAGTCAAAGGGCTGAGGACTTGGGTCTCCCTGGGAGCAGTGCCCCATGCCAAATAAGGAGAAGTTCATTATAAAATTTCCATTCCCCCTCATGGGCAAGACGCCCTGAGTAGTTTCCAGTCCATCTTCAAGCATTCCCATGGGACCGAGCTCCTGGGGCTCTCAGTAATGACTGATCTGGTCACCTCCCCTTCCCTGTATCCATCTGTCCCCTCCTGTGTTTCCTGCACCTGCCAAGTGAACCACTGTCACCACATCCTCACTTTGGTGCCTGCTTCTGGGGAGCCCGAACCTCGACATTTCCCCAAGCACTGGACCAGGGGTTCATGGTCTGAGGAACCTTAACATTACCAGCCCTCAGGCCCTGGCGACAGGCTGGCAGGGAGGCATTGGGTGGGAGTATGAATGTCTAGTTTAACAACTTACCTCATAGAATTAGTGTGAGGTTTAAGCTTGTAAAACTCTTAAAATAGTGTCTGGCATACAGTAGCAACTAAGTAATTATTAGCTATTATATTTATTGTTCTGATGAGCTAAGACATTGAGTGTTTAGCACGCCCTTGTTAAAATATCAATTCCCAAGCAAAGGGAGCACACTCAGCCTCGATGGAGGAAGAGATTTGTTGTTGTTTGACCTTGAGACAAGGGCAAGGTTAGCCTTAGAGGTGACAGGAGAGGAAAGTGATGATTGGCAGGAGGATCAGAGCGATGAAGCAGACTAGTGGGGCCACCAGGTCCTCTGGTATTGTCCTGGGGCTCCAGACTGCCTGGGTGGAGGGGTGCATATGAGAGCAGGAACACCCAGACTTCTCCGAGTCCAAAGCCCTCCAGAGAATAGTGGGAGTGCAGAGGGTTGCACTCATTCATTTACTTAACTATCATTTTAATGCATGTTTGACACATTTTTATTTAAATTGGAGTTGCAAAGGTCATGGAAAACTACTCATAGGAGAACATATGTTTATAAGCCAATGATGTGAGATAAAATATTTCACCTCACAAGTGAAAGTAAGTGGTTTGGAAGAACATATGTGCAGATCAAAAACTAGCAGATGGCTCCTTCCCTGGGAGATGAGAGAGAAAGAGAGAGAGAGAGAGAGGAACGGAGAGAGAGAGAGAGAGAAAGGCAGGGGAGGGTGAGAGAGGGAGAGGGAGACAGGTCAGGAGAAGGGACTGCTAGGCTGAGTTTTCCAGGCAGCTGACTTTACAGCCCATGCTCTCTTCACCTCACCCCTACCCCTTATGGTTTAGATCTGGATGTCCCAAAGACACCATCTGCTCACAGACAAGGCCTTTGGAAGATGACTGAATCATGCAGATGATATAGCTGTTAGGTAGTAGGGTCTGGTGGGAAGAGAAGGGTTATAGGGACATGACCTTGAAGCATTTTTCTCCTCTTCTGCTGTTCCCTTCTCTCCTTGCTTTCTGACTGCCATGATGTGAACAGATTTCCTCTATCCAGGCCCTCCTACTATGTCTCTACTGCCTCAAACTGGCTGACCATGGACTGAAACTTCTAAAACCTGTGAATCACAATAAACCTCCCCTCTATTAAATTGTAGATGTGGGGCATTGTGTTCCATGGACAAGGAAAGTGACTAGGAGAGACTGTAGTACCAGAGAAATGGAGTCATTTTTGTAACTACCTGACCATGTGGTTCAGAAGCCTTTGAAAGTTGTTCACGGGAGGAGTTTGGAAAGATTTGGAGATACTGGCTAGAGAAGTCCTAGAATGCTATAAACTAAGCTGAGTGGGATATTCAGGTCAGACCTCAAAAGACCAGAAAGCTGATAAAAAGACAGATGTTAAAATTAGGCTCAAGATATTTTGGTAGGAAACAGAGACTCGATTGACAGTTGGATTCTAGGCCACATGTGCTATGCTCAGGCAGAAAAATTTGTCAGCATTTTGCTCAAGTGCTGAGTCTTTGTGAGAGAATAAGATTAAAGGTGGTGGACTATTTCAACTGGTGAAGGAATTTTCAGGGAAGCCCAGTGTTGACATTTTGGTATGGATACTTTTGGAACTTTTACCCAGATGTACCATGAGAAGCAGGATCAAAAAACTAGGGCTGAATAACTTGAAATTTTTTGCTGGTGGCTAGAAAGCTTAAAGCACCTATAAAGTAGGGGCTAGTAGAGGTGGGGCCTGTAAATTTGGGGCCTATAAAGTTTAGGTCAAAGAGAGCTTAGTTGCTAAAAAGATTCACACTAGGCAGAAGCCAAGTACTTTACTTTATGACAATAGGAAGGCTGTCTTGAAAACTTTAACCTCTTCAAGCTCAAAGGTCCAAAAGCAGAAGACTTTACTTTAAGAAGAGTGCCCAAGGAAATACAGCTCATTCAGAACCAGCTAGAAAAGAGTTTCCATGAGCTCAACTATCCACAACAGTACCTGGCTACTACTCAAGCTGGCAACAGGCCTTGCTGTCATCCACATGATGCTGGTTCAATGGGTATGTATAGTGTAATAATTGTGGGATCAAGGAAGCTTCCACCCAGATTTCAGAACAAGGCCTTGGAGGCCAAGGCAGTGCGCCCCTGAGAGGGAAGTGTGTGAAGCTCTGAGAGTGAAGCCAGAAGTCCAGTGTGAGCCCCAGGAAATCAGAGAAGCCAAGATCATGGAATATCTGCTGACAAATACTACAGGCAGTGAGCAAAACCTCTGCAAGAGAGAGACCATGAGGGCTGCAACTGGCAATGCCATAAGGCCAGGGCTGCCCGAGCCCTTTGGATCACTCTCACCACAACTTGCCCTGGGTGCTGGAAACGGAACTATAGGATTTAATGTTTGCCCAACTGGTGTTATTCCTGCTTTGGTACCATTCCTTCCTGTCCCCCAATTTCTCCCTTTTGAAATGAAATGTTGGGCCAGGGATTTAGCTCAGTGGTTCTGTGGCCTGCCTTGCAAGTACAAGGACCCGAGTTCAATCCCTGGTACAGAAAAAAAAAAAAAAAAGTAATGTTTATCCTGCGCCATTGTATATCAGCAATGTTTAACTTGATTTTTATTTTTTACATGCATTCACAAGTAAGAGCTGGCCTTGAGTCTCAGAAGAGACTTTGGGCTTGGATTTTTCTTCACTGTTGGAACTGTTAAGACTTTGGTGATTCTTAGAGATAGATTAAGTGCATTTTGCAAAAGAGATATGCATGAGTCTATGGAGGCCAGGGGAAGACTATTACGGTTTAGACTGAGTGTGTCCCCCAAGGTTTCTTGTACTTACTGATAGAGCTTTGGGAAGGTGATTGAATTATGGTGAGATAGCTGACTTGCTGTTAGGATGTGAGGTCTGGTGGGAATAGGTGGGTTACTGTAGGTGTGACCTCAAAGGTTTGCCTCCCTTTCTGACTTATCCCCTTTGCTCTCTGCTTCCTGGATGCCATGATGAGAGTAGCTTCCTTCTGCCCAGGCTCTTTTATCATCTCACTTCTGCCTGGATCTGGCTGACTATGGAGTGAAACTTCTGGAAACTGTGAACTCTCCTTCTTTAAGTTGCAGGTGTTGGGTATCGTGTCCTAGTGTTGAGGAAACTGACTAAGGCACCACCCCAGTGCTGGGCCATGGATGAGTCATTGGGCTTCATTTGAGTTCTTCACCTGGAGCATGAAACTCCTGGCCCTAAACTCATAAGGCTACTCTGGGATGGCAGAAGGGCAGGGATGAGCAGGTGCTTAGCAGCTCCTCACATCTCAGTTTCTTTCCTCGTCCCACTGAAGGTGCAGCCTGAAATGAGCTAAAGGCAACTAAGCCAACCACCTCTCAACTGAGCACCATAGGACTTGTTAATACACAGTTCCAATTACACACAGCCTCCCTGGCCAAGAGACTCCTGACAAGCCCATGTGAGAACATCAGCAGGAAAGCACAGAAGACACTGGTTGAGCACTAGAGTCAGGTGGCCTATTCCAAACCATGGCTTCCTTCCTTCCTTGTTATGTGGTTCTGTGAAAGCTCTTGGACTCTCAGCTTCAGCTACTTCATCCATGTAACACAGTGATAATCTTAATAGTTCTTATCTCCCGGAGCTGTTCTAAAGATGTTGCTAGATCATATAAATTCCTGGCATCACTTAATGGCTAATAGATGTGGTTATTCATTAGAAGGGACTCTTGGTAGAAGAAATGATCTGACTTGGTTCCCAACTTCTATGTCTTGATAAATATCATTGAAAAATCCAGAACTGTTCCTGAATGGTCAACATTTTAGACTCAGAGTCCTGTGTTCCGACCTGTGGGCAATGCCTGGATGTTTTGCTGCACATTCTGGAGGTTGCTTACTCTGAGAGAATGGAAACTTAACCTGCACATCTGGCTGCTGAATTTGTCCTTGGCCAATGACAGAGGTGAGTTTATGCATGAGTACTCCAACTTCTGTGTCTCTTGTTAGGGTGTGATGCTGGGATGTTTCCACAATGACCACAGTGGGCTGAGCTCTACTTGCTCATGCTGGTAACTAGCTGAACAACACACCCTTTCTCAAATTCCTTCTTTCCCTTCTCTAACTCATGCTTCTCATTTCCCTACCAGTATACCCCAGGATTGCACTGAAATCCTTCATTCTGGATCTATTTCTGCAGGGACCCAGGCTGACACCCATTGACACATGCCTCTATGCAAGTCCAACATTAGCCAAATGAGGTGCAAGGTCGTACACTACCTGTGTGCAATCATAACCGTCTAGACAGCCACTCAGGTCCAAGCACATTTTTGCTGGCTTGGATTATTTGGGTTGGCTTGCCCAGGCAGTCCTGGACTCCCTCCAAAATTCTTCCAGCCCCCGCTTCCCTTTAGTCTTGGAGACTTAACCTCCAAAGCTGGCAGCCTCAGATGGGAACAACACAGGATTTTGTGGAGGGCGAACATGGGCTGTGGCCGTGAATAAGCTCAGGATAGACAGGCAGCTCTTCTCTCTTTCTCCAGGAAAACAGCCAGGCTCTCCCACCACCTCTGAGCCCAGATGTGAGGCACAAACTTGTTTCTCTGGAATCAATGCCATGTTGCAGGTGAGGAACAAGCACAGGGTTGAAGGTGTGCATGGAAATGTAGGCAGGGAGTCACCACTGGACACCTGGGTCTGTACTTCACCGCTGGTTACTCCCGTGCTTGGCAGAGCTTCTGGGATTCACACACGCATCATGATGCCCAGTCATTGTGTGGAGTCTGCCAGCTGAGCAGATGAAGCCCTCCAACTCTGTCAATCCCAAGTTCAGAGGTGGGAGGGAGATTTGGCAACTGGAGCCCTCTCCCGCCTCTCTGGTCCCTGTCAACAAGAGAGGAAAGGATAGGAGCCAGCAGCTCAGCACTGCAAACCCAGAAATGAGGAAGGCTGGGTTTCAAGAGGGGAGAGAAGCCAATGACATAGGAAACAAAGGTGAAAAATTATTCAGAGCTTCACTTGTGCCAAGGATTGAGCTGAACAAGCACATCATGTCCACCATTGTTCTCCCTCTCTCTCTCCCTCTCCCACTCCCTCCCCTTTCCCGCTTCTCCCTCTTCCACTCCCCTCCCTTCTTCCCTCTCCCCTTTCCCTCCCCATCACCCTCTCCCTCCCTGGGAGAGGAGGTTTGGCCCAAGTTAATCTAACCCCATCTTAGTCTTGCCCATTTAACATCCAGCCTGGCTCACAACACCATGAAGTGTGACCCTTCTTATCGTCCTCGACACTGCATCCAGAAATGGGTATCTGTGGCCATCCTACTGTGTGCTAAGGCACACAGGTCAGTTGAACATGAGCTCTTCCTGCTTGCAATCCCCGTGATTGTTTTTCCTAGTTGTCCCTTTAATTGCCAAATTCAGTTATTCAGTACATTTCCTTTGCAAAGCTGTTGCTTCCTTTTGACTTCCCTCGTCTCAAGGAGGATGGGTCCTTGTCACGTCCTTCCTGGTGGTGCCACAAATCCAGCCTCCCGCTGTCCTCGCAGCCTGTAGTTTACTGGAATAACCCTTGGAACACGACTTTTGCGATGGCATCTCCAAGGCAGAAGTTGACATTGATTCCTTCCACAGTCACAGAGGGAGAGGGGATAGGACTGAAAAAGGGGAACCCCAAATCTGAGCCCTGTCCCACCACAGTCCACCAAGTGATTCTGGTCAGGTCATTTCTCTCTTTGGGCCTCAGGATCTAATTTATAAAGGGAAGAGTGGGATTTGGGGACTGGGGCTTTCTGGGAATGTTTTATGGGTTCTTTACAGGACTCAGTTGTTCATTATTCATTAACTCTGTGACCAGACATTGTTCTAGGTACCAGGGAGAGAGCAGTGGATAAGAACAAGCATGGCTCTCACTGAGCTGGCTTCTGGCAGAGGAGACCAGCAGTAAACACATGTATGGGGGGGTGGGTGCTACACAGAAGGGTCAGCTGGGGAAAAAGAACAGCAATGCTCTGTTAACCTAGATGAGCCGATAAAGAGGGGCACCAGGGAAGGCAGGGACACAGCTGCGGGGGGCCTTTGGGGTGGAGTCCTGGGCACGGCCCCAGCATGGGAGCTGGCCTGGCATCTTTAGCGAGAAGAAATGCGGCTGGTGGGGCCCGAGGGGAGTCAGCAAGAGACAGGCAGTGTGGGGTGACTCTTCGAGGACAGCCCGGCTGCATGAGGCACAGGTGTCCAGTGAGCTCCTAACCCTTACTTCTGGGAGTGTCTATGAGGTCAGAAAGCTGAGTGCAGAAGACCCATCCTGGGGTAGGCTGTGCTCCCCACAGTCAGAGTCTGGAGGCCTCAGATGGAGCAGGAAGGCAAAAGAAGGGGAAGCTGCCTCCCTCTGGCTCTTCCTTCTGGACCATGGTGCTTTTTCTCCTGCGATTGCCCTTAGACACCAGGCTCCAGGTTCTTTGGCTTCAGACCTGAACCTCTGGTCCTCCCCGGACTCCTGGGTCTTTGGTCTTGGCCATAAGGTGAGGCAGAACATCAGCGTCTCTTTCTCCAGAGTGTAGACAGCCTCTGTGATAGTATTACTCAGTGCTCTGACAGATAAACCTCTGTATGTCTCTGTCTGTCCATCCATCCTTCTATCCTATTGGTTCTGTTCCTATGGAGAATCCCAAGCAACACAAGGAATTGGGGAGATCCATTCAGAAACTTCAGCAAAGCCTGATCAGAGCTGGCTTCAACCAGAACCAGGGAAAGAACTAGAGAGAGAAACAACCAGATGTGAGGCAATGCAGACAGGATTTGCTCATAGATCCAGTGTGGGGAGGAAGAAACATGAGGCAAGCCTCAGGGCCTGGGAAGCTAGAAGAACTAACTATCATTTAGGGAGGCATGGGAACGTCAGGAAGAGGATCTCGTTCAGCAGCCTATGGAGATGCAGCACATGACTTTGGGTTGTGAGTCTGGAGTGAAGGGAGGGCTGGAGATGTCCCCAAGAGTCGTCAGCTCTGGACGGTGTCCCAGGAGTTTCTGTAGGGTACAGGGGACAGGACACAGCTGGGTGTACCAGCCTTTGGTAGAGGAGAGAAGGGGGAGACCCCAGGAAGGGGGTCAGAGGAGGGGAGGAAAGCTGAGACACAGCAGGGCTGAGAGGTGACCACGGGAGCCAATGATGTGGGGACACTTGATCACCTTTGCAAGACTGGGCTGGGTGAACTGGATGGGTTGAGGGGAAGGTGAAGCATGTGGGGTTTGGGGTCCTTGAGTTCCCTCCAGGCACAACTTACACACAGCTTAGACACACACACACATACACACACAGATGTGCACACATGGCATCCAGAAAATTATAGAGAAAAGATACTGTAAAGTCATTATCTTCACTTTTTGTTTCCATACTTTATAGGAATCCACGCCTTCTCCTCTAATGAGTCACAAACATTCAGCTTCCTTCATAGAGTACTGGAAATGGTACAGCAGAAATCGAAAGTGAGACAACTCAAGGTTTAATTTTACTTTGAGTTGTCGAAACCCACATCACAAATATTAATCTAGAAAGAGAAAGCCTTTGATGTAGGAAGCCCAGACTTAGCAAAGGCAAGCAGATCCTTGATCCCGAGGGTGCTGGGAGGAGAATGGAGACCATATGAGAATCTGAGTCTTGGAGGACAGAGCAAGTTCTGGACCTCACGCTCACCATGCTCAGGGGGCCAGATGAAGGTCAGCTGGGGTAGAAGAGGGCAGGACGGATGGCTTTGGAATTCTAGACAAGAGGACCAGGGCTTGTTGGTGAGGGGGCGCATGGAGAGCCACACAGAGAGGACCAGAGATTGGTCTCCAGGGGCAAGTAGCACATAGGAGCCACAGCATGACTGCACTGTCTCCACTGGCTGGGCAATGGGTACTTCTGAGGAGATTCCTGCCCTAGCTACTGGTCCCTTCACTTCTGCTGGTTTTCCAGCTGGAAAGATTCCCACTCACGCACTAAGATTTGGTGGTATCCCGGCCACCCTGCCCCACACGGACATGTAAACCACTTTTTAATGACCAAGGATACTTTCAAATCTGAAACATATCATTGGTGAGGAGCAGGTGTCCTCAGTGCCCGGTGAGGACATCTCTGTAATTCTTGGAGAGGGCTGGACAGATATGCAACCCATCCCTGTTACATAAGATTTCATTTGAATAAACTTTTCTGCTCTTAAAGTATTTAGGAAGACTTTTGGTCTTAGAGCTAAAGCATAAAGGGTCAGAAATTTTTGCTCTTGTCCTGCCAGTAATAAAATATTGAGGGAATGGAGAGGAAAGACTTTTCGTAGACCCCTCGTAGGGCTCATATGTGGAGAGTTCCTTGGGAATCCCAAAGACAGCAAGTTTAAGGGAAGGGGGTTAGAGGAAGTGGAGGCCAAAGTGTCTACAGCTGTAGTGAACACTCCATTCAGGCCAACTCGTATGTCTTCCCACTGGAGGGCTGGTGACCTTGGATCCTATTACCCATTACAACATAGCCGACTGTCTACAAAATGTTACAGAGCGTGCTAAAAAGCGAGAAAAAACTTCGTTCGTTAAGAGTCAAACTAAACATCACAGCACAGAAGAGCAGAGTTTGGACTCACCAGCCAGGTGGCCGAAGTCAACTTCAGCAGCATGGGCCATGATGAAATCATGTGCCCTGGACACCACGTGACAAGGTCAGCATCGCCTTGGTGTTCTTTCCAGAAACACGTGGCTCAAGTTCAATTTGAGGAAAGCGTCATCCGTAGCTGTACCAAGGGACGTCTACAAAATACCTGACAAGGATTCTTCCAAACTGTCAGATAACCTGAGATACTAAAACCAGAAAAGCCTAAAACCTAAAACTGGAAAACCTGAGTTACTTATACCTAGAAAGAGGGATCCAGAAGGCATGACTACTAAATTAATGTGGTCCCGTTACAGAAAATGGACATTAGGCAAAAACTAAGGAAATCTGAACGAAACAATGAACTTTAGTTAATAATTATGTATGAACACTTGTTCATTAGTTGTAGAAAGTACACCAGGTAATAATGTTAATAATAGGGAAACTGTGTGTAGGGTATATAGGAACTGTTGGTAACATACAACTTTTCTGTAAATCTACAGCTGTTCTAAACATAAGGTAAAAAATATGTGGCAATGTCTGAGACACTGATTACCAGGGTATTTTTAGCTCTAATAAAATTCATGTTTTGTTCTGACTGTTCTAGCTAGAAAATCCAGAGGCCCAGCTTCTCCTTGACCCATTCCAAGAATCCCGGAGGGAAACAGGCACGAAGACGCTGCCTCCGTGGAATCCCAAAGGCAGGAAATGGCGGTTAAGAGCAGAGTCACCATTGTTTACTGGCTGAGCGAGCTTCTGCAAGTCCCTTCACGTTCTGGGTTCCAGTTTCTCACCTGTGAAATGAATGGATAACAGTAAGAGTAGGAGCTGGCCCCTGTGCAGTGCTTGTGACAGAGCCTAGGCTGTGGTAATGGCTACGGAAGATGAATCAGAGACAGTCGTCTGAAGTCAGTGGTGCAGGGGTTTGGATAACAGTAAGAGTAGGAGCTGGCCCCTGTGCAGTGCTTGTGACAGAGCCTAGGCTGTGGTCATGGCTACGGAAGATGAATCAGAGACGGCCGTCCGAAGTCAGTGGTCCGGGGCCGCAGCCAGGGCAGTGGGCAGCATGTGGCAGTCTGTGTGCTGTTTTTCCACTCAAACAAAGCAAAACTCAAATCTCCACAATTTTAGTGAATATTTGTCTAATACTAAGAAAGTTTTATTTGTCTGGTGTGGTCCCATTCAGTCCACACTTATTTCATGCATTCTGTCGTTAAGAGGTCAGTTTCTGATGCTCCCCTTTTTCCGAACCTCCCTGGACAGTTCCCAAACCCAGGCTGCTCAAAAGGCCCCCTTTCCCTGGTGCCAGCAGATCTTACCTCTGAACTAAAGGAAAACGGTTTTCAGTCTGTGAAGCAGCCACAGAGCTCTATAGAGCTCGTCTCCAGGCTCCTGCGTCCTTCTCTGTGGTCTGTGAGCTGCTTTTGCTTCTCACATCCCAGGAATGAAGTGCTGCACCCGGAGGATGTGGCAGGAAGTGGGGAACACAGAGCCGGGAGGGACTGTTTCCGTCTGGTGTCCCCCTGTGGCAAGTCTGCATTGCTGGCCTCCGTCCTTGTCCCAGCCACGAGCCCCAGATGCAGCTCTCCCAGCCTCGTGTCCCAGTTTGCTAGTCTGGGGGTCTGGAAAGCAACTGGGATGCTTGTAAGGGCTAAAGCTGCTGCCCAGAGGAAAAATAAAAAGTTGTCATCAAGTACAGCGACCAGACTGTAGGGGTCTCATATCCTGGCTCCAAAGGTAGATGTGAAAGACTCAGAAAAGACTGCAACGAAAGCAGAATAGCTGGTATAAAGTCACAGGTGCCATGAAGACTCAGGGCTGCCAGGGCCCGGGTCCCCCCCCCACTCCTGCCGGGACTTACTCCCCAGTGTCAAACATTAGTGCTGCTTGGGACAGGGGCCGCCTGGGGATAGCTGGGGTGAGATGACAACTTATAGGTCAGGCTCGCCACGACGTTAGTCCTCTATAGGAAGAAGCTGGACGTAGTGGTCCATGCCTATAATTCCAGTGCCCTGGGAGGCCAAGGCAGGAGGACCCAGTGTTACAGCTCAGCCTGGGCAGCTAAGTGAATTAGTGAGACCCTGAATCCCCCCAAATTAAATAAGTAGAAAAGGAGCTCAGTGTGAACATCCTGGATCACAGTCTTTGTAGTACAGACGCTCACAGTTCGGTTCCCCCAATTCCGTGGAAATGAATGGGGTACTATTGTATGCAGCGGGTGTATTATAACATTCAGCACAGGGAAATGGTCAAAGCAAACTCCAGCTTCATGACTTTGCTTTTATTTGCATAACTTGTATATGCAGTGCTGTAATACAAAACAGAGCATAAAGTTACAGTACTGTGCTGTACAGTACAATCAGCAAAAATTACAGCACTGTATAAACAAGGTGGGCGAGGCTCTGTTAACAGGATATAGAAATGGTGTGCAAAAAAAGATAGGTCACAAGTCTGAACAGCAGGTCCTAAGGCCAAACAGTCGTTAAACAGGCAGGTCGTCAGCTGAGGAAACCTGTCCTATCAAAAAGAAGGAAAGGAGGAGGAGGAGGAGGAGGAGGAGGAGGAGGAGAGCAAGGAGAAGGAGAAGACAAGCTGAATGCCCTGTGAAGCAATTTTACTCGGTCTTGCTGTGTGTGCCCCGCACCATGCTCAGCTGCCATAAGAAGGCCCCAGCCAGCTGCCCGCCACCTCCCTGGGCTGCCCAGATCCTGAACCAGGGCCTGAATAAAGCTCTGTGAGTCATTAGTCACCCAGGGGGTGGCAATCAGTTGCAGCAACAGAGAACGGATGAAGACAAGAGCCGACCACCATTGGGAAGTGTAAGACCCAGTGTTTTCAGTCTCTTTGTTGTTGCCCCTGCTGTTTCCAGCCCAGCGGATGAGGAGCTGAGAGGGCCAGCTAACAACACAGTGCTCAATTCCTTGAGGTCTTTAAATCCTAAACCTGGCTCGATGGATAAGCCCAAACCCTAACACATCACCTTCCACCCGAGGGAGCAGCACCTCTGTTTTTAGTGATGCCATGGGCTGATTCCACTTCCCGATCACTGCCACATCTGGCCCTTGTGTGTCTCAGGCTTTTCACGTTTTACCCGTGCTGATGCAGTCACTTCCGTATCTGCTCCGTGCTCCAATCCGTCTATGCTTGTGACATTGTGAAGAGAGCCATTATTTATTGGCAGCCTCTGATGCCTTTCACAGCATATGAAGATGTTCGCATCCGCAGGTCTTTCTCTGCAGAGAGATGCTCAAACAGTGCTCAACTGCTCTACAGGAGAAAAGGGAAGAGAAGGTGGGGTGGGGGAGAAAAGACCAGAGGTAGAGCAAATCAAAGGCTTTTCCAGGAAAGAGAGAGCCCGGAGCAAGCTTAGGACACCACCGGCAGCTGAGAGAAGGACTCAGGGCCAGAGCGTCTGGGGAGTGGGATTTGGTCACTCTGAAATGTGACTTCTTCCTTGGTCCACACAGAAAGTCTTTAGTTTCTGTGTCACCGTGGAAATCTCTGCATTATAGGATGGCACCAAAGTTTTACATCTTCACTGACGTCTTGGAGAGGACTGCTGTCGTGGAGAATATCTGGAGACACCGAGTCACTGCAGAACAGAAGGACATAAACCCGAGCAAGGCAGAGTGGGGTCCAACTGTGTCCCAGACTCCCCGCTCCTCTGACGAAGTCTTCCATGGCCTCTGTCCCCTCAGAGTGGTGATGAGGACCCAAAACATTTCAACAGGGGCTCCAGGTCCTCCTGTCCAGCTGCATCTTATAAGAGCCTCTTCCCAGTAGCACACACACATGCACACATGTATAGACACTCACATGTGTGCACGCACACACACACACACACATGCACTTTCCACCCTAGAGCCTGGATTCCTACAAGGACTGCCATGATGGTATACCTTACGTCACCCTGATGAGACCCTTCTTTCCCTGATCCTGGTTGGTTAGAAAATACCTCCTCCTCCTCCCTCTAGTGGTGCTCCCTCCTCTGACTCCCATTTTACCTTGGAGATACACACCTGTATTATGTCGTCCTGTGGCTATGCAATTGCATATCTGCGTGCCCTTCTTCTTGGTGTGAGTACAAGCCCCTTAATAGTTTAGTATAGTTTTATCTCTGAAATGCTTCTGCAAAAGATAAGACATTGAATCTGAAGTTTGATGAATACATTTAGCTTCTGTGGCTTGTATGTGTTCTATCAAGAGGGTACGAAAGAAAAACTACTTAGTAAGAAGAGAAAAGGCATTTTCTTTGGTTACCTAGAAAAATGCCTAATACTTACATTTCCCTCTCATGAAGCCTGTGAGTTTGGGGTCTTCCACAAATCATTATTCTCGGTGGTCAAGCCTCCATGTCAGCCTTTCCAACACTAACCCTGGGCTTAGCCATGGGAACAGCTTTGGCAATGGGGACATTGCCAGCACCAGTAAGTGGACAAGTTACAGGTGCTGGTCGTTGGCCTGTTAACTTGAAAAGCCCCTTCTTGGGCACCAGCTGCCATGTCATGAGGAAGCCTAAGCAGTCATGCAGCGAGGCCGGTAGAGAAGACCTGAAGGGCTTGGTGACAGTCCCAGGTGAGCATCCAGTCCACATCTGCCATAATGAGAACATCTGGACCTTCTGTACCCTCACCCAGTGCCTGCCCACTACACCTGGAACAGAAGAACTGAAGAACTGAAGAAGTAGTTAGTATACACAGTTGTGAGAAGCTATTCTTTTATGATAACAAACTGTAATGTGGTTTGCTGTACAGCAACAAAAAACAAAAGTATCTCTCTGGTCAACACCTGTATTTAAAACATCTCTAGAGCATTAGCTACTGAATTAGTATTTCCCAATTTGAATTGTAAATATCTGAGAACTTTTTTTTTTTTTTTTTTTTGCACCATGGGAGTTGGTTCCAAGACCTTCACAATGAGCTACATCCCCAATCCTTCTGTAATTTATTATTTTGAGACAAGGGTCTTGTTAAATCACTCTAAGTTGCCCAGACTGGGCTCAAACTTGTTATCCACCTGCCTCCCAGAGTCCTGGGATTACAGGTGTGTATCACCACACCTGGCTCAATTATAAATATCTAATATCCAAATTCATGCACTTCTTGAGTTAGATGTGTGCCTTGGAATGAGACAGTGTTTAGCATATAAAATGCTTATCAAGCAGTGTTCTCAGGGCCAATGCCCAAGGGAAAGATAAGCCATGGTGGTAGCCTGGAGACAGCCTTGTCTGACCCCATAGGGAGCTCTCAAGCTAGAGTCATCCTTCCACATTGCTTCCGGTCAGGTCAAGATGGCCAACTCCTGCACCCTATGTAGAGCAGGGCATACATGTGGGCCATCCTGGGACGGAACGCTACCTCGAATGAAGCTGCTGTCAGTGGCGGAGCAATTTGCAGCTGGAGATTCTGCCAAAAAACAGTCAAGGCAATGGGACAACCAGTATTCAACTGAAAGTGGCTCAGAACAGTGAATTCTCATGCTTACCACTATCAGCAAGACAATAGTGTTCCTATTAGACACACAAGGAGACAGAGGATCAAAATGGGGAGGTAAACCCTGCCTCAGGGTTATACCACCAGCCAGCCAGAAAGCAAAGAATAATCTTCCTCGCAAACATAAATATGTCCTATTCCCTTAACTCAGTGGACTTTCTCACATGAACTTTGTCATTCTTGGGGTCTCTCAACCACTCTACAGCAGATCTCTGAATTCTCTATTTTGCCTCCAGGTTATTTATCATTGACGCTAAGCTCTCAGCAGCAAGCCCACGTGCTTCCTGACTTGTGATGGGATTACGTCCTGATAAACCTGTCATATGTTAAAAGCATCATGAGCCAAAAGTGCCTCAGTGCAAACTTAACCCAGCAACCAGAACCTGGCAGCTATCTACTGTGGGGTATTGGCTGTTTGTCCTCCTGTGTGCGTGGCTGACTGGAGCCTGTAGCTCCCTTTGGAGCCCCCGCGTCAGAGAGATTGCTGTAAATGTAGGGGAGCCCAGGAAAGCATCAAAATTCAAAATCCACAGTATGGTGCCCACAGAGGGTACCACTTTGCCACCATTATACAGACTGAAAATCGTCAGGCAAATCTCTCTATCTGGGGTACTGTCCGTGTGTGTATAAGCGTGTGTGTGTGTGTGTGTGTGTGTGTGTGTGTGTGTGTGTGTGTGTGATTATGAGGACTTGGCTCAACTGTGGAGGCTGAGGAGAACACAGTCTGCTGTCTGCACACTAAAGGAGCAGGAAAGACAAAAACATGGTTCAGGCGAAGTCTGGAAGCCGAAAGCCAGGGCCGCTGGTGGTGTAGGTCTCAGCCCAAGCACAGGCAAGGGTGACACGAGCTGTCCCAGCTCACAGGTCAGGCAGAAGGGCAGACTCTTCTTCCTCTCCTTCTCTTGTATTCCCCTCACTGGGGAAGGCCATCTGCTTTGCCAGTCCCCTAGTGCCATTGTCAACCTCATACATAACCCCCCAGTGACACACTCAGGAATGGTGTTTAGCCAAACATCTGCCCTTCCTGATGAGAATCACTCAAGCTGACCATAAAAGTAGGCATCACAGGTTTCACAGAAGCTGAACCTGAGCTGCAGGTGGTAGACGCTCCTGCGCAGGTGTGCAGATGTTTACGTCTGCATGGTGCTCTCCCTCCTGTGCATACTGTAATTTATGTACAGACACTATTGACCCATTCAAAAATACTCACAGAGGGCCAGGGATTTAGCTCAGTGGTTCTGCCACCTACCTCACAAGGGCAAGGACCTCAGCTCAATCCCCGATACTGAGAAACAACAACAACAAACTCAGAGCACCTTCCGAGGTCCAAGCCCTGCCTGGTGTAGACAATGAACAAGACTAACGTTCTACAAGGCCCTTATAGACAGACAGAATCCGTGGTAACTGATAAAAACTATACAATAGAGAGAACAGTGATCATTTACTCAAAGGATTTATTCCTTAGGACATACAGTTTCATTATTTAAATGTTTATGTTTTTCAGGCTCAACAAAGAATTAGCCATTTGTATGTAAATGTGTGATTAAAAGAACAATAATACTAAGGACTTCTCAGGTAAGAGGCTCCACTCCTTAAGCCACAGACACCTCCACTGTCCTGGTGT
The DNA here is from genome assembly GCF_012274545.1 of Fukomys damarensis. NCBI lineage: Eukaryota > Metazoa > Chordata > Mammalia > Rodentia > Bathyergidae > Fukomys > Fukomys damarensis. The sequence goes on from NW_022900927.1 coordinate 64,082,466, forward strand.
CAGTGTGCCTGAAGTTCGGGGGACCCCCTTGGCAACACAATATAGAATTATCAACCTTATACACTGTCCCCAAAGTTTCTAATGCCAATCCTCACTTTGCGGATGCCTCCCCAGGCAAAGGGCAGCTGTGGATTCTCTGTGTAAGTAAGTAACTCAGCACTGAGGATGTTTAGCGAGAGCCAGCTTGGCTCAGGCATTAGGGCCTCTGTTCAGGCATAGATTCTTATTAGTCAGGGTACTGAATGTGGGCCAGAACGCATGGAACTTTGCTTCCAGCCCTTGACTCCTATGAGTTCAGATCTCACATGGCTTCTGTTTCTGAAGTTTTCCGATTCTTGCAGTGCATGGAACCCTGAGCATAACTAATCGAGTGTGATGTTGTCAACATTCACCAGCTACTAAGTCCTCATAAATCTTCCCTGAATCTTTGATGAGTTCAGTGTGTAATCTTCCTTTTATTTTTATGCGAACAATTCCATTGATATTTAATCCATCTACCATCCGATTCTTTTAAAGCTTACAATGAAATGGTTTTCGGTACACTAACAGAATCCTGAAACCATCACCAGAGTCAATTTCATACTAACCTCAACACCCCCAAAAGAAGCCCCTTACTTGCCCTTAGCTACCACCTCTCATCTCCCCATCTCCCTTACTCCTACACATCACCAGTCTACTTTACATCTCTACAGATTTCCCAGTTCTGGGCATTCGTGTTCTAATATGCATTCACGTAATGAGCATTGTTCTATGACCGGGTTTACCCATATTGTAGCAGTTATGCTACAAGGGCACAGTTATGCTCTTTTTGTGTCTGGAGAACATTTCACTCCGAAAGTTGTTATGACTTGTAGCTTCATGTTTCCCCAAAACCTCATGCACTCATGAATGAGGCTTTGGGAGTGACCGGATCATGGCTGTGTGATACCAGATAGTCCACTGATTGGGTTAGCATTGTTCTGGATGTACATATGGATTTACTGAAGAGGGAAGACCAACTTTGAGTGTGGGTGGCACCAATCAATAGGCTTGTAGCCTGGATGAAATAAAAAGGGAAAGACAAGGAAGGCTCGTTTTTTCCTGCATGCCACACCATAGACTGTTTCTCCTGGGCCACTCCACCTTGCCTTAGAGCCAGTCAACTATGGAATGAAACCTCTGCAAACTGTGAACTAAGATGAACCATTTCTCCTTTAACTTGTGGGTGTTGAGTATTTTGTCCCAGCAATGAGAAAGCGACTGAGACAGAAATATCACGTTTTTTGTTTATCCATTTACGAGCTGATGGGCTTCAGTGTTGTTTCTGCCTTTTGGTTATTACAAGTCCTGTTGCTATCTGGAATTGTTCCCATTCTTCCTTCATACATATTTTTATTTCTCATGGGTATATATGTAGGAGTAGAAATACCGCGTCAGTTGTTAAGTTGTTAAGTGTATGTTTAATGTCTTGAGAAATGACCAGATTGTTTCCCAAAGTAGCATTACCATTGCAAATTCCCACAGCAATCTCACTATTCTCTTTTTGCAGGTGAAGAAATTCGTATCATCGAAAACAGGTGAGCTGGGTGCAGTGGCACATACCCCTAACCCCAGCACCCTATGGAGCTGAAGCAAGAGGTTCGAAAAGTAAAGCCCAAACTAGGCCCAATAGCGACTTGTCTCAAAACAAAAAATAGAAAGAGCTTAGGGATGTAGCTCAGTACAAAGTCCCTGGGTTCACTCCCCAATACTGTACTGAGGCAAGAAAAAGAAAAAGAAAGAAGAGAAGGGAGGGGAAGAAGACAGGAGAGGAGAGGAGAGGAGAAGGGTAGGAAGGAGAGGGAGAAGAGGAGAGGAGGGTTAGGATGGACTCCTGTGAGGACCCATTAACGAAAAAGAATTAACAGTGGACAGTGAGAAAAAGAGCAACTGGAAGCAGCAACAGGAGAAACCATATTAAACCAGAGGGGAAAACGATGTCAGAAACATGAGTGAGGAAAGATTACAGGCAAAGTAAAGGCAATCACAGCCACAACTGGAAACAGTGCCGAGGCTCTGCCCGGTGGGAACACGGGCTGGTCTTAGCATGTGCGGGGAGCTGGACAGTGCAGAGCGGAGCCAGGGCTGAAGCGTGCAGGCTGCAATACCGAAGACACAGCTGGGGTGCAGCGGGAAGGAGCCCCTCTCCCAGGCTGTGAGCAGGTCACAGAGGGAAGGTGCCTGGTGACAGGGAAGCTGGGGAGGCTGGGGTGGGAAAGCTGAGCGGAGTCAGCTTCCTGTGAGCTGCTGGCCAGGCAGGCTTCAGTGGACAGGCAAGGTGGCCACCTCTCTGTGGCTGGGAGGGAAGGAGAGATGAGAGGGCCTGAGGAGAGGGGCTGGTCTGGTGGTCTGACTGCAGTTTGGACCTTGAAGAGCCTCCCAGTCCTGAGAAGGTGCTAGGATCCAAGCAGCTTTCCTCCTTCCCATGCCCTCGCCTGTGCTGGCCGGTGACCTGCTCCACACCACCCCACCCACAGGGAACAAACAGACACGGGGGCCCTGGCTGCCTCCCTGCCGCCCCACCCCCCACTCCAAGGAGACTTTCAGTGTTGAGCCAACCTTAGCGTTTGATGTTCTGCTCTCTCTGTGAACCTTTACTGCTTTCAGGGAGGTGGATTTTCCTGAACAGCAGCACAGATTCCTGAGCTAGAAGGCATCAGCCCATGGGGTCCTGAACTGCCTTTAATCATGCTTGCTCCTTAGTGCATTTGTTATACCTTACACTTGTTTCCTTTGTGGCTCCCAAAGCCTTCCTAATTCAAAAGCCAGGAAACAGTTCACTGTAGCTTAGAACTGGAAGTGATAGTGTTCACTTTGCCTTTGCAGTGTCAAGCACTAATTCATAAAGCATGCAGGGGTTTTCCTATGAGAGGACAGAAACCCCTCTGCAGGGACAAGCACTTTTCACAGCCCCTGGCCAACAGAAGAGGTATTTTAATCAAATTTAACATAGAAAGGCAGGTATTGTTGCACTGCCTCCAACTAATAATCAGCTACCGAAGTTTGACAATTTCAAGAAAGAATGCTGGGCATGTGGTTTAGAATGTAGATTTCAGATTCTGGGGTGGTGATGGGTGGAGGAAACTATTGTTTCAAGTGAAATGAGAATTTCTGCAGTGGCTGCCAGCACACCTCCTGGGCCCCTCCAAGCCCCACTTTGTAGCAGCTGTAACCGTTTAGGCCTGGACTAAGAAAAAGGCACAGGGCCTGTCGCAGGTCCTCTGGAATTCCTAGTAGGGTCTCACATAGTTCAGACACAGGAAAATGTACTTTGCATAAATAGCTTCCTCCATTTCTATGGCCCCTTTTGCACTGTCTAAGGGAAGTTCACACTCAGGAAATTCTTCTTTGCATTGTTTTCATCACAGGTGATGGGAGGGAGAAACAGACAGTGTATTTCTCTGAGGTCTGTGGAGGCCACAGATTGTTCTCAGTCAGCTGGTGAGTTCAGATAACATGAAGGTGGCTCCAAGTCACTAGGCGCTGCTGTATGGAAATTGACCCATCACACTTCCCCAGGGGCAGCTTCGTTCTCACTCAGGGTAGCAGATGCCCACATCATACTTTTCTGATGGAAATGTGTACTTCAGCATAATGGCAGTGGCCCTGCCTCTCAATAGCTGCACTGGGGGAATACAGGAAGTGATCTCTGTTTTCACCCACTTGGTAAGATGAACTGCAAGGTGTATCCAGGTGTGTCAAAGTGTCAACAGGCGAACTTTACCCACATTATATGCCATGTTGCATTTTTGTGTATTTATAATTTATTCTATTAAATTATTTTAGTTTTCTTGTAGAATTAGCCCAATTCAGTGCAATATTGCATGAAAATCTGCTTTTATAATTGGGAGAAGGTTGACAGTGAGTCATCAGGTGACTTACCTACTGATGATTTGGATCATGCAAGTCAAAGAGTTAGCAAAATATGACAAAGAACAGAGTGAACACCTTGATTCTGATGAGAAGACAATAATGTAAATAGATACTTGACTTGTCAAAATGCTACAAAATGGTCATGTACACCTGAAGGACCTAACATTAGAACCAGGTCAGAAAATGTTACTAGGTTCTTGCCAGGGATGAAACCTATTGGACAGAATGTCAACACTACTATACAAATAATGTTGAAAATTATTTGTGACAGGTGATATGCTACATGATGTTTTGAAACACGTTAATAATGAAATACATATAAAACATTCTATATGTATCAATAATAATACTTATATTTATCATGACATTATCTGAACTGAATGTCTTCATAGCAGGACTTTATCATTGTAATCATCAGAATCTAAAGGATTGATGGGAAAGTGACAGATGTGGATTTGAGATTTTTTCAACAATAATGACACTCAAGACATTTGCTTTCCTTTAAAATTGCCTTTTTTTTGAAGACAAAAAGAATAACCAAGAAAGAAAAAAAAAGAGAAAAAACCCAACAATTTGGCTGCTATTCACTCATTTTTTGAAGGCTTTGTTTCAAACTGTCAAGCAATTTATATACTGTCTGAATACATGACAATCAATAATCAATTTGCATCATTTTGTGCTTGTTGAAGCTTTCAATAAAACCTTCCAAAAATATGGTACTAAAATATATGCCCTGGTAGACTGTGAAGACACTTTATAGAATTTAGAAATTTGTCCTAGAACCAGGTCTTTATTCATGCAGTAATAAACTGCATGACTTTTGTGAACAGACTTGTTGCACTTATTTTAAAAATAACCCAAATGTCACATTGAACAGTTGCTTCACTAGTTACCCATTGATGTTATATTTGCTAAAAGAACACCAGTTGACCATCAGAAAAACTATTTGCAAGAGCAAAGCCAAGGCTAGGGATTTAGCTCAGTGGTTCTGCCCTCTGTCTAAATGTACACTCTTCTACTTTGGTTGGACCTACAGATTCTTGACCCACAAATATGGAGCCCAAAGCTAGAAAGGTCCAACTGTATTTAAAAATGTGCCCTGAGGGAAGGAAAGAAAAAAAATAAAGCCAGTTCATTTATAAAAATGCATCTTTTTTGAGACAGGGTCTCGCTATGTAGTTCAGGCTGGATTTGAACTCATGGCAATGCTTCTGCCTCAGCTTTCCATATGCTGGGATCACAGGTGTGTGCCACCATGCCTGGCTCTAAAAATGCATTTTTAAAACTAGATGTCTTTGGGCTGGGGATTTAGCCCAGTGGTTCTGCCACCTGCCACACAAGCGCAAGATCCTGAGTTTGATCCCCAGTACCAAAAAAAAAAAAAAAAAAAAAAAAAAAAAAAAAAAAAAAAAAAAAAACCCCAAGATTTCTGAAAAATGTTGCAAGTTCACAACAGAGAAATGTATAATACAATCTTGAGATTTCAGAAAGACATAACATTGGCCTCCTATATAGTGAAGAAAAACGAAGTATTGCTGATGCTGTCATCGTTACACCATGATGATAAGATCAATAGTGAAAGCCAGGCATGATGGCACACACCTGTGATCCCAACACTTGGGAGGCAGAGGCAAGAAGATCCTGTGAGTTCAAGGTCAGCCTGTGCTACATAATTCAAGGCTAGACATCCTGTCTAAGAACAAAGAAACAAACAAACAAAAAAAGATTGATAGTGAATCTTCAAAACAAATGAAGCCAGAAACGTTCATATTTTACAGAAAAATTGAAAGATGGAGTAGATATTGTTGACAAGTTATGCAGCAACTATGATGTCATTTGAAACACAAAGCTTTGGCCAATGGCTGTGTTTTACTCGATTCTGAACATGTCAGGCAATCGCTTCTCTGTAGTAACATGTCAGGCAGAAATCATTACATAGTTTACAAAGAAAATAACAAGCACACAACATCAGAATATTTTCTTAGAGAATTGAGTCTGGAATTGATAAATGATTGGTTACAACAGAGGAAAAACAATATGTATCCACCCAAAGGATTACTCGAAAGAATTCTGGAGCAGACTAGTGAATAGACAGGTGAAACATCATGAGAGCATCGTAATGAAACAGAAAGACCAGCAAGATGTCAAGTTTGTCCTACAAGACAAGAAAACACAACATACATGCTGTCAGCATGAGCGAGAACATGCTGTTATCATGTGTGAAAACTGCCTCATGATAATTTAAGCAAAGATTGTTTCTGTGGTAGAGTTTTATTCCTATTTTCCTTGGAGTTCACATAGGAATTTATTTCTGCTGTTATTTTTCAGATCTTGTAAGCATGTCAACAGTTGATGTTGAAAATGTTGGTATTTATTATAAACAATGTTGATATATTACAATGTTGAAATATATTATAAACAAATGTTGATATTTATTATATATAAATGTTGATGTTTATTAATATCACATATTAAAATTTAATATTTTATTTTCCTGTTAAGTACACATTATTTAATATAATAAAACTCATAAAATTAAAATTAATAATTCATCAATAGAGCTACTTCTAGGAAATAAACATTGGTGTTATTTGCCACCTGTAGTGCATTTTTCAAAAAGTTTGCTGTGATGCCCCCAGGGCTACAAGTCAGGAGCCCCTTTTGCATGGACCTGAGGATGGAGGATCATCATCAGGGCTGCAGTGTCTGTGGCAGAGATTTTATCTGAGGACACACCCATTACACAGCTAGAGTGTAGATGTTGGCTTTTTATAGACCCCAAGTCCTCTAGCCTGTGGGAGTTGCCCTGTCCTGCGAAACTTAAGTAAAACCTCCAGGAACTCCATTCCACGCAGCATGAGAGCCCTTGGTGCTTCCTCCAGCCCCTCAGATGCCTAGGTATTCTCTGGTACTAAGGGTTCTTCTGACTGTGGCTTTTCCACAGAATGCTTGCTCTTTGCCAAGTCTTCTCATAGAGCTACTTCTTTCTCACTTTCTGTGTGCACCAAGGTGACCTTTCCCAAGTGCTCCAGAGTCCCACCCTCACAGGGAGGTCATAGGAGTATGATTCAGATAGAGATTTGGGGACAAGTGAGGTCCATGGGCTGGTAGGCTACACTGCTGGAGGTGACATAAAAGCAAATAGCTAATCTTAAAATTCCCCTGACCAACACTGTCCTGCTAGGTCCAGTGATGACTCTGTGTGAATCAGGAAAAAGCACACCCTCCTCGAGCTCTTTATTATCATCTGCTGAGAAGGTATTTAAATGACACTGTGAACAAGGCCCTGCTATCTCTCCCTGGAGTTGTATGGTGTAGACAGAAACAATGGAAAGTGGCAGCCATTCTTACCTCTGAGAGCTTCTCTCTCATCACCTCTTTCACCTAGGACTCAGCCTTTGTGGATCTCTGTCATAGTTTTTGTCATCCCTACCACTTTCCTCCACTAACCTCTCTCAGATGCTTCTGTTCTCATGTTTTATTCCCTTCCTTTTGAGAATCCTTGAAGAGGTTTATAATCTTACTCCATCTGCACTTCCTATATCTCTCTCCTACACATCCCACTCCTGGTCCAAATTCACCCTTCCTAGACGGAAATGGCCCATCCTGGTGGTTTGCTATCAATTTCTTGAAGGTTTCTCCTAGTGGGTTCTCTGGAGCTCCCTGTCATGAGAAATAACACAGGGCTCCAGGCCAGTTGCTCTCTTTAGGTTCTCATGGTTGACTCATTCATTTGTAGGATGGAATCGTTCAGAATGAAAAATCTCTTAGCATATCAGTCCCCTTTAATGGATATCTCACACCTTCAAAGGTTTTCAAAGCATAATTTCCATGTCTTCTCCCGAGAACCCCAGAAGCTCCCTATATCTGCACCCCACCTGACAGATGATAAATTAGTGCCAAAGCAGTGTGTGTACTGCAGAGGGCTGATACATGGGCAGGCACAAGGACAGGAGCATCAATCTCCTTATTCCAAGTCTCCTACATTTTTCTGTCAAGTCGCAGCTTTTCTGCCTCAGAAAGAGAACTGTAGAACCTCACACTCCTCTTCCCAGAGTGGACACTAAAAAGCATGTTCTTTTTTCCAAAAAAGAGTAAAACACATGACACAATACTAACGCAAGTAAGTCTTCAGTTTAGAATCCAGACCATCAAATGTGCAACGGGGCAGACTTTGTGAGGGACCTCAGAAAAACATGAAGTTAAAATCGTCTCTAAGGACTTTTAGCTAAATAGATGGAATCCAAGGAGGAAACGGAAACTTTTCCCTGGATTTACCAGGGGAGGAAACTGAGAGATGGAGAGATTGTGAGAAATAACAGATACTTTACAAAGTGTTTGATTAGAAATAGAGGAGTTGTGGGTGTAGAAGAATTTTTAAAAATTAATAAAAATAGAAAAATATTTAAGATACTTTTTTGAATCTTGTAATTTTAAGGCTACAATGGGCCAGGAATTCCTCCCATTTTTTTATTTATAAAAAGAAGCAATATAAGCAATATTTTGAGCCACAATCAGGATCAGTTATACAAGTCCTTGGCCCTGGTGCAGAGCTACACCTGGGAAGTCCCTGTCCAAATACTACTAAGAATTACAAGATGGCAAGAGCAGATCAGTGTTGTTTTTGTCCTTGAGCCTGCTCACGGAACAAAGGTTCAGGAGCTCAGATCGGGAGGGTGAGGCACAGAATCACCAAGCAGACTCTGGGGAGGTTTCTGGAATGCTTCCACTTTTAATAAGTTCAGCCAGCAGTTTATAAAGTTTTGAAAGAAGGAGTGGCAGGAGGGGAGTAATATATTTGGCTTAACAGTGTTGGGTATTGGAGTGTCCTTGGAAAGGTGATGGAGGCATCCAACTAGGGGGGATGCGCGAGGCCATAGCTGGACACAGATAAGGCTCAACGCACAAGCTAGGCCTCTACTAGTGTGCTACGAGACATACGTGTGGTGCACTTGTCCCAGCCAGACTTGTACCTCACTTACAGATCACCAGATATAGGATGTTTCTAAGCACAAGACCTAACGGGACTGCACAGGTCATACACCTATGAAGCCATCCCTGGGCATCAACATTTCACATTTATACACAATGCGTAGTGCACATAGTGTCTTCACAGATAATCCAGTTTGAATTTCACAATAGCCCCAGTAGAGTAGCACGAGCGTGATCTTCATTTTACAACATTTCCACACAGGAATGCGTTTGTCAGATGTGGCACTGATGGAGTGAAGTGACCTTCTGCCCTTGGCATCATTTCTGCTTAGTTTCATGGCATTTGATTACTCTATTAGACTAGGTAAAACTTGGTTAATTTGTCCATGGATTTTCATTTAGCAAACTCATTAGTGATTCCTATAAGCTGAGAACTTTAGTAAGTATTTGGGACACTTACTGTGAGTTTTACGGTAACTCCATGAAGGATGTGAATCATCTTTTCCAATGCACTAATCAGCACACTGAGAATCAGGGAAGTGAAGGCAGACAGTCAAGCCAGGCTGCACCGTGAGACGTATTACTGAGCCTATGAAAAGCAAAAAGGCTACCCAGCCATCAGAGCTGGATAGCCCAGTTTCATTGATTTAGAAGTACTGGATGTTGAACCCGTGGCCTTCTCATGAGCTATGTCCCCAGCCCTTTATGATTTTTTAAGATTTTGTGGCAGGGTCTTGCTGACTTGCTAAATTGCCCAGGCTGGTCTCAATCTTAACATCCCTCCACTGCAGCCTCCCAGAATGCTGCAATATCAAGTGTGTGCCATCACATCTGGCTTGTGATGTTCTCGTTTTGTTTGGTTTTTTTGGTACTGGGGATTGAAGTTGGGTCCTTGCGCTTGCAAGGCAGGCCACCGAACCGCTAAGCTAAATCCCCAGCCCTCTGGCTTGTGATGTTCTTTAAAAAAAAAAAAATGTTGTCTGTGAAATGAGATACAGGTGTAAATTTCAAATTCTCTGTCAAGTAATAAAGGAAAATTGTCAAGTAAGTCACTTTCCTTTCTCCCTTTCCTGCCTCTCTCTCTTATCTCCTTAGCTATAGTTTATAGAGTGGGAGGCATAGAAGTATAAAGATAGAAGTCTAGTAACTGAGTTAAAAGTAAATTGATAGCTTTAACCCTGCCCCCGTGGTAGGGACCCTGGCTGCTCATTAAATATTCATGAGCGTGCCTCTATCCTATGCAAGTTGGCCCAAAGCCACAGACTGTAAGCAAAGCTAGAGCGCAGCCTGTGCCAGGCAGAGGCGGGGGAAAGTGCCTTCCTGACTCTGTGCCTCCTCCAGTGACCCCAAAAGACTTGTGCTGGGATGTTGGAAAAACAAGACTAGAGAACTGACTCCCTGAGGAGGGGAGTTTCCCTGGAGAGAAATGGGGTTCCCAGTGGGCTTGAGCACAGTGGGTTTTCACGCAAAAGCCGCTGAGATCCAGGTGCTTGTCATTGCAGCAGAGCCTAACATCACCTGACCAATCTACTGCACAGGCACATTCCCTCCCATTCACATCTGGTCCTTTCTCTGTCTTCCGACAGAGGAAAGAATGGCGACTGTGATGAACATATAGGAAGCCTTTCAAAATTCCTTTGGGCATTGTTTTATGCTTCTCCTTAAAGCTTCTGACTGCTGGCCAAATTCTATTTTGACCTCCATTTGATTTTACTTCAAAGGCAGATAGGCCTGAGCATAAATCCTGAAGAATTAGGAATAACCAGAAGCTTTCTAGACCTTTCCCTTTCAACTAGGCCTTTCTTTCTTTCTTTCTTTCTTTCCCTTTTTTTTTTTTTTTTTTTTT
>NW_022900927.1:64093511-64113628 GCF_012274545.1 Fukomys damarensis
TTTTTTTTTTTTTTTTTTTTTTTTTTTTGGTACCAGGGATCAAATTTGGGTCCTTGCACTTGCAAGGCAGGTGGCAGAACTGTTGAGCTAAATCCCTGGCCCATAGACCTTTCTCATATAGAAGAATCTAGGAAAAAAGTGGCTAAACACTGCAGTGATAAGCAGGTGGCTGTTTATCTTGCCAACCCAGGCACTTGTTTTGGGGGAAATTTTAAAAGGGAAAATGTTTTAGCTATTTGTTTTCTTTAGCTGGTGATGTACAAGAAAAATTGAACATAACCATAAATCTAACATTTGAATAGCAAAATAAAGCAGTTATTCTTAAAAACAGGATAATATAAAGTTTAATCATCTCACAAGTCTTGAAATAGACAGAAAACATGTAGAAGGCATGGAAGGTGCTCCTCCTCACAGGCTGAGTGCTCGAGCCAAAGAGATCTTTCCCAACAGTCGGCCTCTGCAGTAACCGTTCTCAGCCTTCAGCTGGATGTCAACATGGGTACACTTAGGGTAGCATCAGCTCAGCTTGCCGCATCAAAATACCACCAGGTGGGGGTTCAAACCACTGGGATTTATTTTCTTGCAGTTTTGGAGGCTGTAAGTCCATGATTAGGAAGCCAACAGGGAGACAGCTGTCTCTTTGTAGGTGGCTGCCATCCACACCTACATGGCCTCTTCTCTGTGAAGAGAGAGAGAAAGAGAAGGAGGAGGAGGAGAAAAGAGGAGGAGAGAGAAGAAAGAGCAGGAGAGGGGAAGGGAGGAGAGGCGAGGGGAGGGAAGAGAGAAACCTCTCTGGTGCTTATCTTACGAGGATGCCAATCCCCTCGCGAGGATCCACCCTCGTGCCATCTTCTGACCATAACCTTCATTATCTCCCAAAGACGCTGTCTCCAGGTATCACATTGGGAGTTAGAGCCTCAGTGAGTTCCCCATTCAGTCCACAGCAGCCGGGAAGCAGGGACTTTAGAATCGACTGCCCAGTGTTAGCAAGTTCGCTGAGCAAATGAGCTAACTTCTGTGAGCAGACAGAAGGAGCTTGAAAGGATGCGGGCGAAAGGTTAAGCGGTCCTGAGCGAAAGCGACTGCAGCCGAAGAGGAGAGAGATCTGAGCGGGACTAGTCACGCCTTGCGAACAAAGTGAAGAAAGCTGGACACGGTCTCTGGGGTGGGGGCCCAGAGCCTGGGGATGTCGGTGTCCTGAGCCCAAGCTGGCAGCCGGAGGAGGAGCCAGTGTGGGGAGGATGAGGGTAAAGGGATTCGCTCGGCAACAAGCTCACCCTGGGACCACCTGAGTTTGTGCGGGGTGTCCCGGGGTGACTGCGATATCAAAAACGTCCCTCGTCCCAATTGATGGAAACACTATATCCCATAACGTGAGCTAAGCCGAGAAAGTACCAGCAAGTCTGAGAAGGGGGGTAGGAGAACTGAAGGAGGAGTGGGAGGAGCTGTAACACGACCACGAAACCACCCCTCAGGATGACTGTGGGCTGCCTGAATGGCACACCCGTGCTAATAAAGATTTTAAATTATTTTTAAAATTTTCCGTTGCGAGGAGGAAGGGACCACTCTGCCTTAGGTGAGGGCAGGAGAGCCTGGGTGGGACTAATTTCATGAGGCGGTGCTTTACCGGCAAGCATTCCCTTTGGCCGGACATACATGTCACACCCACAACCGCTCTGGGCATCAGAGCCATGCGGCTCTCCTGGAGCCTGGCCCGCGGGCACAGCTGGCTGGCTGGAGAAGCCCTGCTCCCCGGCATTTCTTGGCACACACCTACCACGCTGCAAGGTCTGCACATGCGTGCTAGCTTGGGCAAGGAAACTCACCTGCTGGAAACTCGGCCCAGGAAGGAAAGGAAGCCGGAGGGATTAGCAACTATGATGAGCTTCGTGACAGAAGAAAGAGAGAGGAGATGTGAATCAGTAAAGACGGAGCCCTTTGTGTCCTGGGGTAAGTGCTAAAAACACTGGGTGAAGTGACCCGTTCTTTCCGCTCTCGGTGCAGGAGGAGGGAAGCCAAGCACAGACCCGGGGCAGAAACCATGTGTGAATCGCATCACTGGCACACGGGTACAGATGCTCTGTGCTCACGAGGGAGCACCAGTGCCAGGGCCATTTTTAGGCAAAAACCGAGGCTGTGAGAGGTTCGCTGTGTGACCTTAGGACTTGCCCAGATGCACATTTCAGAATTCAAACTCCAGCTGTGTGTTGCTTCATGATGGGAGAAGTCACTGAGAAATACATGGTTAGCTGATTTCATGGTGACACCAACATCACAGATCACTATGTGCAGCTTCGTCACCCCACGGGGCTCCTGATGCCATCAAGATGTGTGAGGGCTCTGCTTCTTATCTGAGATCGGTTTCAATAATGAGAAGTAGAGAATAAGAAGTCCACGTGCCAGGGACAGAGTTGCTTGCTATCACTCTCAAGTATTATGTGCTGTGCAGAATTAAGTGCACTGCACTTTCGCATCATGGGTAGCAATGTAGAATTGAATATGTCAGGATCACCACAAACACAGGTATATTGCACAGCATCAGGATGGAGAAAGGTTATTAGGAGACAGGGGTTTTCATTATCATCTTACAGAGTGAACACTGCATGCATGGTCTGTTGTTGACAGACACGCCATTGTTCAGTGAGTGACTGTAGTTCCAGCAAAACCCAAGCTGGACTACACGCCTGTAATCCCAGCACTCTGGGAGGCTGAGGCAGGAGGATTGAAAGTTCAAGTGTACCCTGGGAAGCTGAATAATTTAGGGAGAACTTGTCTCACAACACAAAAGAAAAGGGCTAGAGATGTAACTCAGTATGAAAGCCTGGGTCTCAATCCCAGGTACTGCAAACCAACCAAGCAGACAAACCAACCACAGTGGCTCCTGTGAGGTAACACGCTCGGGTGCAGGCTTGAGCAGGCTGTTTTCTCCCACCACTTGGCTCTGTGGCTCTTCTCCTCCTGGAAAGCTATCCTCCGGGGCAGGAAAGAAGGCGCCTTGGCCCCCACATCTCCACCCTGGGCCTGCCTGTCTATCTGTCACTTCAGATCTGGTCTGGAGAAGGAAGAAAGGGACAGAGGAGCAGAGTGTTAAAAGAAAGTAGAAGTGGGGGAGGCTGAAACAGAATTTGTCAGGAGTGGTTCTCTGGTGGATGTAGGAATTCAAGCGGCTGAAGAAAGTCCTGTAGGAGAGCAGCCTTCTGGGCTGATTCGAGCAAGGATTGGACAAACAAACCCACCTGGGAAGGCCCCGGAAGCCACTGATGTAGGTACCAAGCAGTGTCACCACTGCTCATGGGGACAGAGAATAAAACTAGCTGAACAAGGGTTCAGCAAAACTGTTTAAGGATGAAGGCAGGAAATGGAATTGTAAGCATCATCAAAACGCTGTTGGTTTCCTCTTCCTCAAAATGACAAGATGGGTTTTTGAAAGGATGAGAAAGCCCTTACTTTGCTGCAGCGGTTAGGTTCTCCAGATGCTAGATTGCCTGCTCCGGCATTTCAGTTGTGACTTGCAAATTTGTCTCATCTAAATCCTTAAGAAGTACTGCAAGCCTTGGTCCCCACGGCAGAATCGAAAGCTATAAAAATAACTCAGTGGCTTCCCTGCCAGGCTTGAGGCTGATGCTGCAGCCTCAGCAATCTTCAGAGGGAACTTGTTCTGCTTTGGGGCTGCCTGGAACTCCCAGAGAGGAGCAGGGAGCGGTGGAGGCCCAGGGACCCAGCGGAGCCATCGCCTTCGTGGCTCTGAAGCATCTTAAGGGGCACATTGTGGGGGTCTGTGAAGGGACCCCACTTCCAAGTGGTGCCACCGGTGCGTGGACATTCCCAGACTCCCCTCAGCATGGGTGGCCCTGGGGTTGGGCACAGCCCGGAGGGGAACCAGGCCCCCTCTCCTGCTCTGCAGGAAGACGCACCTGCAACTCAGGAAGGAAGCCCAATGGGTGTTCTATGTCATCGGAGTGACAAGGCTGATGTCCCCTGTGCAGCTGTGGCCGGCAAATGCGTCAAGAAGGACATGTGTCATGGGAGAGAGACTGTTGTCTGAGGACATCTTGTTCCAATTTTGGCCTAACTTTGTTTCTGTGCCAAAATGGATCATCTAGGACTGACCCCAGAACACCAGCTGCCGGGCACGCCTTCATTTCCTTTGGCCTAGGAAGGGGAGGCCAGGGAACAAGGGCCCCAAGTCATTACAGACGTCCACAGAGCCAGAAGAGAGCACCTGAGCTTTGGCCTCAACTCTATGCTCTGCCATCAGCAGGAAGAGAAAGTCTGTCTTTATGATGCAGAGGGCTGTCTTCGTTTGGAGCGAGACGTGGTTGACGTTATGAGTCCATCTGACTGGGGTATTTGCTGACCTATTCAAAGCATGCTGCAGGGTGTTGGGGCTCACATCTGCATGGACACGCTGCCCTCCATGGTATTGTGGGTTACACAAGCAGCTGTGTGCAAGGACTCACTCTCTCTCCACCTGCCTGTCGCGAGTGGGACAGCAGTGTCCCCAGCTTTGGATGTGGACTCAGCATGGAATGGAGTAGCCCATCCTCTCTCCCGCCCCTCCTGGGCCCGGCTCACTGCCTGCGGGTTTTGGGGGGTTTCCACCTCCATAAACCACCACACGAGCCAGCTCCGTGTAATAAATCTCTCTAGATGCCAATCTTATATCGCATAGCTATTTCACACACACATGGAGGGAGAGACAGCGAATTGGCTCTGCCTCTCAGAAGAGCCTAATGGAAACCCTGCGTCCTGAGCTTCCCCAGGTGGGAGGCACTATGCTGCTACCGCACTTCCAATGCTGGCTCTGCCGTTAGTAGCCACTTCCCCTCGAGTGAATTGCTGTAGTCTTTTTTCCTCCTTACTTGAAAATGCGAATAGAGACCTCTGGTCACCTTGCAGAGCCCCATGGGATGGCAGAGCCGTGTTCATGTGACCCTCTGCCTGGGGCTCAGTGAGCAGCACTGGGGCCAGTAGGCAGTGCTAACCAGGCTGCACTGGTCACGAGTGGACTACCGTCCTGCCCTCTGCTGCTTTTACTGGAAGGTAACAAATCTTCAAGGGGGTGGCTCCAAACGGGATGGGACAGAGTCAGCTCCCAGCCCCTGGACTTAGGTCATTGGCTCAACTCCTTTGAAGATCCAGGTTCTGCTGGTTGCCTCCTAGAGTGGGGACTTTTTTGCTTGAAGGAAGCCCTGATATCCAGACCTTTGCTCTCCGAGTCCCCAAGCAGCCCCATAGGGTTATCTTCAGGTAAACACTCTCTGAGAGGCTCCTGAGGCCACGAACCTTCCTTTAATTATCTTTTTTTTTTGGATAACCAGAAGGGACAGAGCTGTCAAGAGCAGATGCCGGGAATCTGGCCCCAAGCAAGACATGGGATCATTTGTTGGGTTTAAGCAAAATGAACCAGATCTTTATCCCAGCACATTTGAACTGGAAGCTGGTTGTTTTCACTTTGCTGAATTACCACCAAGCCCAATCAGATTCACAGAATATGTTCTTGGGCCACTTATTCCTCCAAATATCTTTTTTTCCCTCTGAAAATAAAATAACACATCTGGGATTTATTATATGGGGCATATATTTCAGTATATGTTTCTGCTAATGCTTCAGTAAACAGAAACCACATGAATGTTGGCTGCTGTCATACAGTAGCTCCTAGTCTGTGTCAAGTTCAACATAGCAGGTATTTTTTAAAAGTGAGTCCATTAGAATTTTCAGAATTAAAACAGTGCTTCATACTACTTCCTACTTCTTAGAATAAGGAAAATTTTAAAAGTCCAAGATGTTCTTATTTATTCAGAAGGCGGGTTTACCAGGCAAGTAGATGGGTAGAGTGCTGCCTTGGTTCATGAACTTAATTCCCTCCATAATTCTGGTCGGAAAACAAATTGGATGAGAACCAAACCAAATTTCCCCCAGAAGACCAGCATTGAACTAGCCATTGAATTTGATTCGGTTTTTGACCAGAATTGTGGAAAGAATTAAGTTTGTGAACTGAAGTACCACTGTATTTTGTTGTTTTTGAACTTTCTCAGACTGAACTCTTGCTGCAGAGCCATCTTCTTTGTGACTCCTTTGGTCTTCTCCTCCTGGCTGTAGAAACCTGTGCTGGTAATGGACTTCAAGTCCACATCCAAGAGGGGGGTAAGACTGCCACGTGCCACCTGCCACCTGTGTCCTTGTTTATCAAAAGAGTAAGACACATTTCAGAAACATCCCAGCCACTGCAGAGGGACAGGGAGGGCAAGGTCTCGCTCATCTGCTCCGGCTCAGAGAGGAGGAGGCACAGTGTCCTTTTGGGGCAGCCAGTCCATCGGGGCTGCCACCGTGAGCAGAGGCCCCAGGGGATGTCATCTGCTATGAAGCTCTCCACACTACAGTGAGAAAACGACAGAGGCGGCAGGCTATGGATGGAGGAAGGACTCTGAACTCAGCTCACCAGACTTCAGGCCCTGGCTCTGTCACTTAGGGAGTGGGTTGGCCCTGGGCAAGTCCCTTCTTTTTCTCCGAGCTGACTGCACAGAGCACAGGGAAGAGCATGGAGCACTTCTCAGGCTGCCGACCCCTCTGCCTGGGACAGTGTCCGAGAGAAGAGCGGCCCCTGAGAGGCGTGGGTGAAGGGAAGACGCTGATAGCACAGGCTCAGAGCCGGCTCAGTGCCTGTGCAGAAGGCGTGAAGGAAGGGGCAGGAAGCCAAAGGCCCTGAGCCCAGCGAGACTCAGACAGCCATGAGGCTTCAGCAGAGGCCGACAGAGGACAATCTGGGAACAGCGGCCAGAATGACATGGCTGCACCCGAAACCCTTCATGCTTTTAACACCCCGAGAAAACAACAGCAGGAGGAGCTCTGTGAGGTCAGACCTGCTATCTGGGGCGGCTATCTGGGGTCTTGGGTTGAAATGGGCAACAGAAAAGCAGTGGTGCTCATCCCACAAAGAGTCACGCTAGGGAAATGGAGCCAGGGTGGATAGCATTCCTACGGATGATGAAAATGCCCAGAAGACAGTCCATAAAACAGACCACAACCGTTGACTTTAAAATAACTAAAAGTCATTACGTAAGACATGTAAGCCACCCCAGAATCGGGGAAATTCAGAATGCGACTCAATTTAGAAATGAAAACACTGACCTATAGGTAACACACAACAAGTAAAAATGACAGAGGATGCCCTCAAAGAAATGGAAGTTAAGAGGAGAAACTGTTTTCTTAAATCAAAAATAAACGAAGAGCTGAAGGCACGTCAGGGGAGGCAGCAATATCGAAGACAGGTAAGAAGAACCAACGCACCAATATAAAAGAGCCCCCAAGAAGAAAAGCAAAACAAAGGAGGCAGAGAGCAAATTCTACAGCCGGAATTCAAGAAAACTTCCCTGAAATCAAACAACATTTGAGACTGGTGCCGGCTTCTCACCCCCGCGCACTCCCGCAGGACCCGTCTGAGGAGGGAGCGGCCCCAGGCCCCTGCCAGCGCCCAAGTCCCTAGCGAGCACCGAGGGAAAGCACAGGTGAGAGCCTACAGACTCGGCCTCTTCCGGGCTCCCAGGGTCCTGTCGGCCACAGCCACGCTGGCCCACACTGCCACTCGCGCTGCCAACACTTCCGTCGTCCTTACCTTCTTCAACGGCCCCTCCCTCCCTGTGTGCTCCCCCGAAGGTAGCCCATTCGTGTGTCCCCATCTTCCCAGAGGGCTGGGCCAGCTCTGGAAGTCAGTCTGCCTGGAGGGGTTGAGACCACGGATCTCTAGTGGACTCAGATGGTGAGACTCACACATAGCGTGGCTTCGTTGTTGTAAGTCGTAGCCTCTCGTGGCTTTCTACCTCTCAGGGGAAAAGGAAACTCCGACGTTTTCAAAGCTAGTTTTAGCGGTCCTAGTTGGCAGTGGCAGTGTTAGTGCTGCTCTAACTATTCTGTGTGCATGCGTAGTGTGGGATAGATAAGTATGCAATAGCAAGACGTGATTCTCTCACTCACTGGGTCCTCCACAACCACAGTATTTGGGACAGGACATAGACATATATCTCTGTTGTCAAACACAATTTGCTCGAAATTTGTGTTTCAACACCAAAAAGCTCCCATAGGAAATAACGGAAAACCAAACAATCGGTTCTGAGGCTCCAAAGCTGCATCTATAAATACATTCTTCTAGGACTTGAGCAAATTCCACAATTATTTCTTTCTTTCACTCTGCCATGGTTCTCAGTTTTCCTCTTGGCTTTACTGTTGGTATCACTAACTTTCTTTGGAGCCATGGTTATATTTTACACAAATAAAGCACACTCACCAAAGAAAGCCCAGCAACGAATGTTTTCACACACTGACACAAGCGTGGTGTGTTGCTCGGGGGAGAGCACTGTTTAGGCTGAAGCCTGTCCCCTCCGTGTTGGTGACGAGACTGGAGCATCTTTATCCTCAACTCACCAAGCCACATAGCTAAGAAGTGTTTCCTTTTCAAAATCCAAGGGATGTGCCATCTTCCGTATAACACAAAAGATGTGTAATAAAAAAGGTGTGTTCTCCTCCCGCTTTGGAGGAAATAATGGATAAACACACACGTTCCGTATTCGTGTGGGCCGCGCCTGTGCTTCTGTGCAATTGCAGATGCGGCATTCAACAGGGAAACCTCCGTGAGAAAGAAGTCTCTGCAGCGGGAGGGTGGGGGTTTCAGTGAAATTTTAAGTAGCATTAAAGGAGTTCGTTTGCCCTCTGAGCCGAGATTTCAAAGGCCAAATGTGAGCCCGTTGAGGAATTTTACCCACAGTTGAAATTGCCGTCCTGTGAAAGGGGACCCGGCCTGCCTGGGTCGTTTGAAGTCCCCCGGCTTTGTCTGCAGCGGTCTCCACACAATGGGCCATTGATGCCGCTCTGCCAGGGAGGACAAGGACGGGAGCCTTTGCTCACAGCTCCATGTCTGGCTGGAGGCGAGGGAGCTGCAGGGCTGACAGGGGCGGCTGCTCAGGACGGCCTCAGACACCAGCAGTGTGAGCTCTGGCTGGGACAGTGGTGGGCAGGGTGGCGGGGCCCTGAGTCCTCCTGGGCTTCAAAGGCTGGGGGCGTCTGCACCCGGTGACCCGTGTGGACCCCCGCTGACACCCCGGGGGGGGACAGGCAGGGTCGCAGGGTCGGCCTGACGAGCTGTCCATTCCGCCAGTGTCTCAGCGTGCAGGACTCACTTCCAATGCTCGCCACCAGCTTGCCTGACTGTAATGCCTGACTGTGTGCCCCGCGTGGACGCGGAACAGAGCAGGTGCTTTGGAGCAGGTGCCTGTGGGACCCCGGACTCGCCCCTTTCCCTGACTCTCCTGCCCTCATACTGGCGCTGTCCCCCATAGGTCCCAGATCTGCCGCGGCAGAGGAGTCCTGCAGCCCTGCCTTGGCCTGTGAATGTCTCCAGGCTGAGCTGTTCCTCTCTCGACCTGTGTGCCCTTCTCTCTCCCTTTACCCCAGTCGCCTCTCGGAAGCCAAGCACCAAGCATGCTCTCGCTTTGCGCCTCACCATCTGCATGGCACGAGCCACGCAGCGGGACCTCAGCGGGCATTCAGGAGGGGGACAGGTGCTGCCCTGTCCTCTGGCCGCCCTCTGCCAAGCTGTAGTCTCGGCTTTGTCTCAGGTTCCCAAACACCGAAAAGAGCATGTGTTGCTGCGTCTCTCAGCACAGGTGCGGCCCGGCGTGTTTCACTGAAGGAACACAGGCAGCACACGTGCCTAGAGATAGACCCTAAACCTGACGTGTGGCCCTCAGCGCCGAACCTGTCCCGAATTAAGCCAGATTAGCAGGATGCGGGTGAAGGCCCCAAGTGAAGGCCTTGAGGGACCCTGGCTCTGCTGCTCTGGCCTTGGCTGCACTGCAGGGCAGTGGCTGGTGACGTTTGCCATCCTGTCTGCCCCCATCAGGCTGCAGTGCATGACTGTTCGTGACACACAGAGCTGGGGATAGTCTGATTTCCATACGAAGAACTGCGTTGAGAGATCGGTCCATTTTCACCTGGCATACCTGGTGACTTGTGTGGCTGTCTTTATTTCACTTTGTTTCTGCCACTAAAACATTAGTTTGTAGCCACTCATAACAGTGGAAAGGTCTTTGTTGTGCGCTTTTCCAGTATCATTGTGGCTTGTTTTCACTCATGCGCTCCAATTCTATCTCTTTTTCTTTCTTTCTTTTGTACTCATGTCACACCCTCTCCTTATTTATGAATGCTAGTAAACCATCAAGGATCAGAAATGAGACCAGCCGAATTTAATGCTGCTGATATTACTGACTACAGACAAAGCAGATGTTTTCCACAAATATATTGCTAGTCCAATATACTGTGATTTTTTACCTCCCCTGGTGTATCTAACACATGCAGGCATGAAGCCCTCTCTGGAAGGACACAGAGGATGAAGGTATCAAATAGTAAATAAAATGTGATAATTTAGCAACTGCCAGTGTTGCTCCCTGGCACTGGGAAGTGGAATGACAGAGGATGGATGTCCCTAGCGCTTTGTGGGCTCCTCGGAGTTGGCCACCAAATGTTCCTCATAAGAGGAGAAGAAAAGCAGGGAGGGCATAAATAGAAAGAGAAGGAGGCACAGAAAGAGAACAAGAGAAGACAGGACTGGAAGTTCAGAGACGGCCGGGAGGTGTGGGTGGGGGCTAAAGGACAAAAGAGTAAGGAGGAGTTGAGCAGAGGGCCCCTCAGTATCCAGAAGTGACTGGACGTCAGGGGTGACATCACTGTGGGAGCAGCCCTTTCCTGGGGAGGCTGTGGCTCCCCCCTCCCCAGTTTTAACAGTGAGCTGGGCCCTAACTAAAGTTTAGAAGTGCAAATCCACATGTCCAGTTAAAAAAAATCCAAATCTCTATCATTTAAAACCTATTTTTATTATATTTTTTCTGAGAATAGTGAACAATACAAAGACAAATGTGTATTAAAATAATGGTACAGGGCTGGGGTGGTTCTGCCAGTGAGAGTACAGCTCAGTGGTTCTGCCTCCTGCCTCGCAAGCACAAGGACCTGAGAGTTCACTCTCCAGTACTCCCCCCCATAAATAAATTTTAAAATAAATAAATAAAATAATGGCACAAAAACTGCTTTCATCTAAGAGATAGCCATTGTTAGCATTGCTAATTATATCCTTCTGGTCTCATTTACTTTCAAATACATGGACTGGATCTATGTAGTGTTTTGTATATGCAGTCTTGTGTCCTTTTTGCATGTTTAATGTAATACGACCTTGTGTGAAGAAATGGCCACCAAATTTTGATTTTTTTAAATATGTGCATTATGTTACATCTATGAAAATACTTTTATGTATTTCATCGTTGAATCTTAGCTTCCAAGAAGTACATTCTAGACCCTCTCTGAGCTCTTCCAACCACAAGGAGCTCAAGTCCTGGAGCCACAATGTGAACACAGATAAGAGAACCGGAAGTCAGGTGTGAACCCAAGGAAAAAGGATGCCCTGTACGGTGGGAACTTGGAGAGACCGGAGAGGATCAAGGACAGTGCTGTGATGAAGGTCAGAACTGCGCTTCGTACTTCGGGCTCTTCTTCCAGGGTCTCGAGCTAGACTGTACTTTGTACTTTCATCCTGATAGGTGAGGTGTGGCTGTAGGACGTGCTTTGGCCAACCGACTGTGAATGGAGAGACATCCACTGCAGGTGCCCGGTCCCCCAAGCGCTCCTCCGTGTAACGGTGGGTACTGGTGATGGCTCTCCCTGGGATGCCACAGCCTCATCCAAGTGCTGTAAACAAAGGCTGCTAGTGACCCCCTTCTCCCATCTTCTCCCGAGAACCACCTGTGGGTTCACATAATCTCCTTACCCCGCATGGCCAGCATAATCCATACCAATGCAATCCACGCTCACAAGCCGGGGCCGACTGGAGCTAATCTCCAGCAGAACCGTATGCCTTCTTCATTCACTTTCCCCGTCTTGGGCTATTTCCTTTTCCTCCTTCCCCACGCAGAATTCCGTGGTTGCCTCATTTTCTCACGCTGTCACGTCTCTGCCCTGGGGACCCACCCGGAGGCACCTCCCTGGGTGACAGGACAGCGCAGCACGGCAGTGTGTAGACACGAGTGGAGGGAAGCAAACCTGCTGCTGGGAGACGTGGAGACCTGGGCATCTCGAGTGTCTCCTAAGGGGCTGCGCCCCAGAGATGGACCTCAGGAGCCTTAGCCGGGCTCCTCAGTTAGCACGGCCCAGCTGCGCTCTCCTCCGCTTCTCCACATGCATCTTCACGTCCTCTTCTCCGTACTTCCTCAGCTTGCTTATGACTCCTCACCCTTCCTAGTCTGCCTCTTGGATGCTATTGTTACATCAGCCGCAGCTCTGCTGGCAACTCGATTATCTCTGTGTGTTCAAATTCACACTCCCCCAGGAGGGGGACATCTGATTGGCCAAATGCATCCCTGGGTCTTTGGTGAGTCCACATCCCGGGTACCTTGGGGCGAAGTCAGCCATAGCTGGATCGTGAGCCAGTTGTTTAGTATGATCCTAGATGGCTTTGAATGGGAGATGCTCTGACAGGAACATCTGTGACTTAAAGCTGGGCACGGCTCCAAGAGGAGGGGCCAAATGGCTTCCAACCTCACATGGAAAGACTTCCCCTTGGATTACGTCTCTGTCACGGGTGTCATCCCCAAATGGGCAGATGCAGTCAGAGGGGCTTGGGGACTCCTCTCACCTGAGAAAGTTCCTCCTCCTCTCATAAAAGGTCAGTGGGGAGCCAGGCACTGGAAAGCCATCAGCCTGCCGTGCAATAATATGAGCTTGTACTATGCGCAAGCAAATGAAGTTCTCACAACTCCCATAAAAAAGATGAGCCTATGTACAGGTCAGGAATAATCCCCAAAGTACTCTCGGGGTGGCTCTTCTTTGAGAATTGCTCCACAGTGGTTACCTAAGAAAACACTAACAAGTTAGGGACCTGATCCAGGTGCCTTTTACCAGAGATATTAGTGATAATAATTATCATGGACAGACACGCACTCATTCATCCATTCGCTCATTGAACAAATATTTGTCGACAATCAACCATGTACCATGTATTAATCCAGTCCCTGGAAATACAGAATTAATGAGCTAGATAAAGACCTCTGTCCTCATGGAGTTTACCTTCTACTTCAGAAGAAAACCAAGAAGCACATATGAGATATGTTAGCTAATGATAATAACTACACAAAACACCAAGCAGGGTGAGGGGATAGAGAGCACTGGAATTAAGGGTGATAGTTTAAATAAGGTGATCAAGAAAGGCTTCATTAGAAAAGGAATATGTGAGCAGCCTGAATAAAACGATGGAGTAACAAGAAGATCTGGGAGTAGAAGGATCCAGGCAGAGCAACAGAAGGTACAAATATCTTGAAGCAAAGTGTGCCCAGAAAAATAATGAGGCAAAGCATGGAAGGCAGAGTGAATGGCCTGTGTTAAGGCCCTGAGGCAGGAATGTACCTGGAATATTCAACAATCCAAAGCCTGGCTCCTCTGGGTTGTCAGAGAAGCAAAAGAGCACCAACAGCCAGGAGAGATGGGTGTTCATCTGACACTGAGTAGGGTGAGAAGACTTGTAGGTACTTCCCAGGTCACATACACATCTTATATTTTATCCTACATGAAATGAGATTCATAAGATACTTCAAAAGTTATCTTTTGTACTTGAGGGTTAATGGTAGCTTGGTTTAGGGAAGGAAGAAAAGGGGCAGCAGAAATGGAGTAATGTGCGCAGGGCCAATGCACAATTTAGGATAATGGACAGGATGTGGCGACAGACTACTGACAGAAAGTGAGAGACAGGAAGTGAGCAACAGGAAGTAAGGGAGAGGGTGGTGGAAAAAATGGCTGCCAGAAGTCTTTGGACAGTTGGGTGGGTGGAGATATTATTTACTAAGATTATAGCAGGATATTATTACCATTTTCATATTTGCTAACAAGTGGACAGACTCAGGTCATTTCATCCTGTCAAGATCACATATCCAAAGAGCCAAAGAGCTTAGTTTCATACCCAAGTCCACCTGGTTGATGTTAAAACTGTTGTTCCTCCCCTCAATCCTAATGCCTCTTTGGAAGAAAGATAGAATATTCTATGGAGAAAAATTCAAATAGTGACACAGTGAAGCCATTCAGAGGGACCAAGCATCCATGCCATGGGCTGAGATGGTCACCTCGGAATCCAAAGGAGACCCTGGATCATGCAGCCAGGCTGTCCAAGACCAGCAGCCAACCCTGAGTCACAGAGGTTCTGACCAGCATGGCTTTGTCTATCAAAGTTCACTGCAGACTAAAAACGAGTGACTTAGAATAGAGGTCCCCACATCACAGTGTCTGACTCACTTGGGAAGTTGTGCGAAGCCCACATTCTCACCAGCCCAAGTCTCTGAGCAGAGTCTAGGGCCCGGGCACAGCAGTGTGCACACGAAGGAGAATTCGGGAAGACTCCGATGCACACCCAAGTTTGAAAATTACTCAGTTAAAGCATCTGGTCCCAATGGATCTAAGTTTTTGCCTCTGAACACCCCTCACCTGTAGTGACAGAGGTACAATCCCGGGAACAGGAAGGATTTGAACTAATGGGGACTTTACTGCTAAAGTTGGATGGAGACTCACTTTTTACCTTGTCTTCTTCTCTTACACGCATCCCTGTCCGAAAAGGAAATAGTCTTTTTTATTATTTTAAGGGACTGCTGCTCTGTGGCCAAAGTAATGTTCTGCTAATTTTAGGGAGATGGCTTTGGCTGTGAATAGGAAGTCTTGGGTGGGAAACAGTGACTTGAACTTTTAAAAATGTGTCCCTTAATTTTTGTTCTTTAGAAAAGGAAAGGCAACACTATTAATGCAACTCGGCTGTCTTCAGAGGCCCCAAAAACCCTGCACCTGGAGAGTTTTTTGGCGGAAGGACCCACATGGCGCCCCCAGCTACCGATGAAGACGGTGGCCCCAGGACTCAGGTTCAGACAGAGAGCTCTCACCATGTACGCTGGCTTTAGGGTGAAGCAGAGAATCTCGGACAGGCCGAGCCTCAGGGACACTGCATTCTCGTCTGCCACGTGCCTCAGACTGGACGCCTCGGAGTATAGGCCCAGTAACGGAGTGATCAAGAGCCCAAGCAGCCGAAGGCCTAACAAATGCACCCCGTTCCTAGCAAGCGTGGAAGACTGCATTATTTCATTTCACAGGTGAGAAAACAGTCTTTCCTCGAAATAACCGGAGCCTCAGATGAATAAAAATGGTGAACCATGGGACTTTGAGATACGTTATCTAAGCTGGTGAAGGAAGAAGCAGTCATGTTTTCACGTTACAGCTGAGGAAACTGAGGCTGTGAATGTAGAAATAACTAGCCCACAGTCCCTGAGTTAGGAGGTAGGGGAATCACCTCTCACAGCCACAGCCCAGACCCACCTCACATGTCAGAGATGTGCATACCCCAAGTAGCCACGGCAGACCACGTGGTCATTTCCAGAAAAGCAGACATTTAAAAATACTGCCTGGTTAAAAATGATTTACCCTGCTGTATTAGCCAGGACTTTTCAGAGAAATAGCAGGGGACTTCACTGTGCGAACTACCTATGGGGAAGACCGAAGGGTGCCCCACTGTGCCTTCTCAGGCCACAGACCAGAAGAGCCCGTGGTGGAGCCAGGGCCCCAGAGCTGCTGTTCTAAGGCCCTGGGGTCAGCACCCTGGGGTCCACACAAGATCAGAAGGCTGTCCTGGCTCAAGCAGAACAGAAAGTTTGCCCTTCCCGTGTGCGTGTTTCTTCTACCCCAGGCCCGCGGTAGATCACACGCTGCCCATTCACTCGAGGGAGGGTCACATGGGCCCACAGACAGGTGCAAAGCTCTTTTCTAGACAAGGATTGTCATTCCTCTTGGCTACTGGACAATTCCAGCCCCAAGCCACGAGAAGTGTGAAAAACAAGAGTTCCCTTTCCTTTGGGTGCAGAGCCTGTGGCTGTCACCTCCATCAACCAGCGAAGCCCTAGAGTGCGCCTGGGAGAAGGCCCCGTGTCACCCAGGTCAGACCCATCGAAGATCTCCCCTGAGGACAGAGCCCGTGCCTGCGGGCATCCTAAGGACTGGGACCTCCTGTCAGATATTCTTGGGTGACTCAGCAGGACATGGCTGACCATGTCCCACTGCTGTCAGGGTGAAGATCAAAATAGAATGAAAAAAGGACAATGTGAAATTTAAAAGTAGTATAAAATCTACTGCTCGATGCCCAAAGTTTATGATCATCCGTCTTTCTAAAAATGATAACGGTGATGACAATGAAAGAAAAGAAGCAATTTAACAAAGCAACAATGCCCTGATGTGAAGACAGCTTTTACCAGGGATTTCAGGTTTTTTGGGTTGCAAGGAAAATGCATATTTTTAAAGAAACTGAGTCTGAGTCCATCGTCATTGCTGTCTCCTGGCCCAGAGTCTGCATTGGGTGGAGGGGAGCTGAGAGGAGATGCTGCTGGGACTTCTGAGGGAATCAATGCTTGGCAGCTGAGGGAGCCCCAGAAAGAGAAGCTCCCGGCCCCCGAGGTTGCTGTGTGTGGGTCAAGGTAGTCACTTTCCTTCTTGTTGGGCGACAGAGGGGGACAAAGTCCAGTGAGTTGCAAGGAAATGATCC
The DNA here is from genome assembly GCF_012274545.1 of Fukomys damarensis. NCBI lineage: Eukaryota > Metazoa > Chordata > Mammalia > Rodentia > Bathyergidae > Fukomys > Fukomys damarensis. Next base: position 64,110,112 of record NW_022900927.1, read on the forward strand.
AGACCCACAAGAGTCCTCGTGATGGGACCATTCCCAACCCAGGGGAGAGGGCTGCCTGGGAGGAGGGCAAAGGCTCCTTGTATCCAGGTGGCACAGGGCGCATGGCACAGAGCCTGCCACTGCTACAAAGAGGAAGAGATGACAGGAGCACACCACAGCTGCCCCTGGCTAGTCTGCCAGGGTAACCTGGTGCAGGTCACCTCCTTCCTGGGCTGAAATTTGAGGACAGAGAAAGCAGCCTTTTGACCAAGTGTTTGGGCAGCACGTGGGGAAGGAAGGCAGAGGTGTGAACACAGCAGGTCCGGGCTCCTCTGGTGAGGGTCCCGGGCAGAGTCACATGCCAGTCACCGCCCTAGCCAGGGGCTCAGGCTTCTCCTTGGGGCTGTGCATGCCCAGCCAGGGAGGTGCTGGCAGGGAGTCTGGGGGAAGTGTTAGAGCTTTATTAGCTTAAGTACTTTACCAGAGTGTCGATTACATCCAAACCTGGAAGTTTTCAGCAGCTGATGACGTGCACTGGCTTTGCAAAGCCCGAGGCTCGCCTCCACCGCAGTCCGGGGGCGGCCGTGCCAGGTAAAACTGAGAACCAGAAAACAAGCGTGGAGATTTTGAAACTTGCATTGGATGAGATTTTTCATGGCTTTCTTCTCTGCAGACATCCAGCAGTGCTGTAGAGAAAGATCAAATGCAACCCTGGGGGAGGCTGGCTTTTTCTGAATTAGCTGCTGCTTTATCCTGAAGGAATTTCAAGGTCCAGTTGAAAAAAAACACTGGGCCAGATTTAGCTTGAACGCTAATTTCACTTGGACTGGCACACATTTGCCCGGCTTCTCTGGGCCTACAGCCCTTCATCTGTAAAGCTGGGATAGAGCTAAAGCAACACAGAGGCCTTTTGGATTAAGAAGTATCATTGCATGGAAAGAAAGTTCCAATAGCACTGAGAGAGAAGAAAGTTTTCTGAAAGCCTAGACATGCCAGTAACTTTGGCTTTGCGTCCCAGCTTTCCTATTCACTAAATACAGTCACAGTCAATGCTCCATCCGGTTCTGAATCTGTTTCATTATCTATAAAACAGAGCCAGTGAAACCTATGTCAAGGGAAGTTTGGAAGGAGTCACTGAGTTGACATAGGCCAAAGAACTGGCGCCAAAAGGTCATGAAGACAAAAAAGAATCCAACAGATATTTATTGAGCATACACTGTGTCACACACTACGCCGGCTTCCAGAAAGAGTCCTGCACAAATGAAGCACCACGTGTACCCTCATGGGGTGGAGAGGAAGCCTTAGAATCACACTTCCAAGGGTGTAAATGCCGCACGAGAGGTCCGCCACAGACAGCGATGGGACGCGGAGACACAGGCAGAAGAAACGCTCTTTCCTGTCTGGGTTCCACCCTCAACAACACCACCAAAGCCACCACTTAGGAGACACTTCGCATGGCTCCCTGGGGAGAGTTCAAAACCCCAGGCTACTCTTCCCGCTGGGCTAACTGTCCAGTACCAGAGATCTGGGGAGATGAGCTTATTTCTCTTGCAAACCCCGCAGGCAGTGACTCACCAGCGCTCTGGAGAGGGGAGTGGGAGGCCGGTCTCTGAAGGGATGCTGCCAACCCCGTGATGGCTCGTGTCTGCTGAATGTAGATTTCGCTGTCCAACACATCCTGCCACAGTCATTACCCCCGGAGCTAACTGCAAAGAATGAAAGCTTCCTGCCCAGTCAGACACCCACCTGGCGCCAGGTAGATGTGGGGTGAGGTGGGGTGGCGGCCGGAGAGCCAGCCAGCGAATGCTGAGTGTGTTAAGGCGCCAGGAACGGGGGAAGTCTCACTGCAGGAGCGTGAGGTTTCATTTCAGTCCCCAGCAATATTTGGCAACCGGGAGAACTTGGTCAGGACTCCTCTGACGTTTGCATCGTTATTTTCTCATTCACAAATGAGGATAACCAGAGTTTAACCTACGCACGCTGCACAGTTTTCATCCACAGCACGTGGTATAAATATCCTCCCACTTCTTCCAAATCCATCGGTACCCATGGTCCTAGTGCAACTTTTATCATCTCTGTGTGTAGATTACTGCAAGAACCTGCTGTGAATCTCTCTTCTTTGAACCTTATTCCTAAAGTCTTTCTAATCCAGTTATATTGCTTCCAAGTACTAAATATCAGTGAAAGTCTTTTGTCAAAGATAACTGCTGACACCCACAGCCTTCAGGATGAAGTCCAAAGTCTCAGCACGCATTTGTGGTAATACGGTGAGGTATTACCACCGCAGCTTCTTCTCCCCTCTTCAACAACAGCAGGGCCCAACAGTCCCAAACCAAAGGGTCAAGCTGTGATTGTTCTAATCCAATCATACCGCTCCCATTTTCTCTGGGTTAAGGGTGAGCACATGACCTAATTCTGGTCACTAGCAGTCTAGTCTTTTCAAGGAAAGACTGTTTTCTTCTTGATAAGAGAACAATGTGAAGCCAGACATAGTGGTGCACACCTGTAACCCCAGCACTCTGGAAGGCTGAGGAAGAAGACGGAAGCGTAAGCCCAGCCTAGGCAATTTAGTGACTTAGCAAGACTGACTCAAAAGAAAATTAAAAAGGGAGACTAGGGGTATAGCTCAGTGTGAAGACTAGTGGTTCAATCCATCATTCCTTGGGAATTAAAAAAAAAAAAAAAGAGGAAAGTCTGTGGAAAGAACTGTTTTCTGTGTGGTGCTTGGGTCTGTGGCAGCCATCTTGTGGCTGTGTGGGGAGATGCGTAGGTGATTGAATAGTTCCGGTTTGCCTGGGTCTTTCATACTCTGAGGACTAAAAGCTCTGCATCATGGGAAATTCCTTGGTCCCAGGATGACTGGAAAGACTGGCTGCCCAAGGAGACTCCTGTGACTTGGGTCTGAGTGGCCCCCAGTGGTTCCCTTGTTGAAGGCTTTGGGAAGGTAGTGGAGATCTCCAAAAGTGGGGCCTCACGGGAGGGGCTAGGTCTCTGGGGTGTGCTCTCACAGGGACTGTGCTCCCTCTCAGAGGGGCCAGCCCCTTCCTTTTGTCTTATTCCCAGTCTGAGCTGACCAGCTGTGCCCCGCCAGTTTTCCCCACCATGATGTTGCCAGAGCTCCACTGCCATAGAGCTGATGGAACCCTCCACAATGGAGAGCCCAAACAGACCTGTCAATTAGAAACAGACTCAGGCAGGTGTTCATCAGAGACAGACCTGCTGACAGAGACATCGCTGGCACACAGCACAGTGGGCATCCTGAAGGCCACTGTTGAATGGCTGCACTGTCCCTGAGGCTGCCTGTCTCTAGCTTTGTAGCTGGCTAACTCGTGACTCCACCCCACACTCCTAGGTGTTTAGCAATCAGAGAAACCTTGGTGGCTATGTCTCTCCTTGTTCTTGGAGCATTTGGGAACAAGAAATCGTACTTTATTTTGTGACTGAAATCCTTTCAGTACCTGCGAGCATACTCAGTGAGTAGTTATAGAATTGATTATGTATATATATATATATATATATATGTGTGTGTGTGTGTGTG